>NC_089591.1:77971436-78205231 GCF_019320115.1 Miscanthus floridulus
ATAAGGGGGTTTGCTCGTACCTGTCGGCCCTCCGCTGACCGATAGGCTAGTGCCTCGCGCAGACAGCCGCCGTGCTCGCGGCCATTTGCCTCTTCCTTGCTGATCCGGCACTAGGCTGCGCTGCGGCCGTTCGTCGGGCAGGTTCAGGTCTCGCTCACCCTCTACGCGTTGGCGACGGAGTGCTCTCACACGGCGGTGGTGTTTGGCGCGGCGGCATGGCATGCTTATGCGGCAACGAGGCATTTTCGGTGGTGCGGGTTGGAGCGGTGTCGCGGGCTTAGCGGATCATGCAGCCGCATAGACCTGTTGTGGGAATGCGGGCTGGCCAACGGGACTACGCGGGCTTGCCCAACGGGAAGCGAGTCGGTTAACGTTGAAAAACAGGAAGCGGGTCGGGATCGAATTCCTCACCAGCTTGGAATCGATGACCCATTTGATTTTTCCCTCCCTCCTCCCTGTATAAAAAATAGCTGAAGGACCGCCCGTCTGCCCCGCTGGGACGCTCCTCGCCGTAGACGACACGAATCGAAGCCGTCGACCGCAACGAATGCAACAATTGTACTTGTGCAAGTCAAATTAGTTGAAGTTTAACATAATTTGTTATGAATAGTATTAATATTTATGTCTCTAACTTACTATAAAAATACTTATAGTGAGAAGAAATACACACGAGCTATGACTTGGCATAATATTGGTTAAACTTCAACTAAATAAGTACATGATCCAATTTCCTTCAGCTAATATGCTATTGACGGCTTTGATCCAATTTCCTTCAACTAATATACTTCAAATAAATTTTTGGTTAAACTTCAACTAATATGAAAAAAAAACACACGAGCACATGATCCAATTTCCTTCATTTCACGCACGCCTTGACGGCTTTGACGACCATGGGCGGATCTATATACATCGTACCAGGTGTAGGCGCACCCACAAAAATATCAAACAACAGTGATTATGATCAAATTTTCATCATACTCGCACCCATATGGTAAAATCCTATACACCCACAAGGCAAGCGTACCCCTCGCATTTGCTCTACCTCCGCCCCTGTTGACGATGCTGCACACCTCCTGAACTAGGCCATCTTCGGTTGACACATGATATTGCTAAGCCTTTAGCCTTGCTCCGTAGCTCCCATGGAATCTCACTGCACTGCTACTGCTGCTGCTGCTGTTTACTAAGACGGTCTCCAACAGCCTACGCATAAGGCTACCTAAACCCAAAATGCGTTGTTCACGGGAAAAACACGGTCCAACAGGGTAGGCAAATGAAGGACCTATTTTGCGTGCAAGGCGAGGGGAACTCCAAATAAGCCTGCTCTCTCTGTCGCAACCCAAATATCTGGCGCCGTCGACCATGATGGGCCCGTGGGACGTGAGGTGGAGACGAGGCAAGGGAGTCAGATCCACTGCCGCCGACCTTCGTTCGTAGCCTCGACGTCCCTAGCCTTGCCCCTGGGAACCGCACGCCTCCGCTGCTTGGGGTCGGGGAGGGGGCGCCGATGCTGCTTGGGGGCCGGGAGAGGGGGCGCCGCCGCTGCACCTAGACGACGGTGGCGGCAGCTGCGGTTCTGGGTTTCTCTTTTGCGTCTGCTGTTGGAGAAGGCAACTTTTAGGTATGCAACCCTTTTGAACAGCGTGACCCATACCTTGCAATGGGTCTCGAGTTTAAGGTCGCATTGTTGGAGATAATCTAATACAGTGCGTAAGCGTGCACTCTGCCGCACAGTCGCACAACCTCCCCAGTAAAACTTGCGCCTCAAGTCTATTTCCACGGTCGTGCGTTTACACAAGAAGAGCTTGTCAATGGCAGAGCAGGCAGTGTCAAGCAAGAGCGGCGGTGAGTTGCATTGCATGCAATCTTGTTGACTGTGTTGAGTCTCAGTGAGCTCGGCAGTGTTGACTCACTACGTCAGATATTGTTTTTAGCGGCGGCTAATAAGCATTTGTAGGGGCTGTTTGGCCAGCCGCCCCTACCCTACCGTCTCTGCAAATAATGCATTTGTAGGGGCGGTTGGTACTGTAGCCACCCCTACAAATCGATTTATAGGGGCGGTCTGAGAACACGAGCCGCCCCTACAAATCAATTTGTAGGGGTGGCTACAGTACCAACCGCCCATACAAATCATTTTTCCGCCAAAAAAAATTAAATTTATAATTCAAATTCGACCAGAACATATATTTTTCATGCACTACTTCATTATGACTTATCTTCTTCTGTGATTGTATTGAAACTCAATGACAATACACATTTATTTATACCACATTATAACAAATATTCCATGACAATACACGGTGCAAATTATTGTGCTTGCTGTTCATTTGCATTCCACAGCCCCACCCCCACCCCTGATTCATTGTCACTATTATCAAGTCGTCCAATTAAAATGCAACTAATCACAGGCGGGGTCTGAGGAAGAGTGTCAGTGGCAAGCCTTACCCTCGCCTGTGCAATGCGAGGAGACCGCGACTCGAATCCGGGACCTTTCGGTCAAAGGCGGTAAGACTCCGGATTGCTCACCTTCGCGTGCTATCATCCGCCTTTTCGCTGGACCATGGATGTTGATGCTCGGTGGTAGAGATCACCCCACCGCTTGCATCCGCAGCTCCACCCGGAATGTGGCTCCGCCCGCCTTAGCTTTGCCCGGCATCTGCCAAAGGAGGAGGTGTCGAGGACAATGATTATCCATTCCGAACAGTTGGAATGAAACACAGACTGCATAGGAATGATCTTGTTCAATTGATAAAGCCCAAGGGCATACCACTGATCTTCGCTTGATGAAGCCCGACACAGACAAACAGACGAGTATTCCTATAAAGAAATACATGTAAACAAAAGGCTAAATTGCATGCAAGGAATCATCATATAGGTGTCAAAAATGTAGATCTGAATGAGCTACCTCCATATTTGCAACAAAAGGCTAAATTGCCTAATTAGGAGCACATTGTTGCCTAACAAATGACAATTAAATTGCCTAACAAATGACACTTAATTTGCCTAAGAAAATGGTTGTGTTTCTCTTTTATGTGTGTGTGATCATACCTCGTTGCCGCCATTGGATGCTGGCGCGCACACTCCATGAAACCTCTGCCCTCCAGGCATTGTATGAAGAACTATCCCTGTAAATGCATGCACAAAAAAGAGCTGATGTCATTACATTTGTATATAGCAGGAAGCAAAAACATTACAGTTAAAATGCCTACAATATGAGAACACAACAAAGGGCAACTAGCTCAATCATGTACGACATCCAGTGTTTCCATGTATGCTTAGAAATCAGAAACTCACATGAAGAAAATATGGGTAATCAGCCAGCTCGGCTACAATTATTTGGTTGTGGCTGCAGCTTATTGCAGTTATACCTATAGTATAGTCTAGTTTACTTTTGCAGCCAAAATAGCAGTAGCCGGCCGCACAAGGCTGCATTTTCTTAGGCAATTTAAGTGTCATTCATTAGGCAATAATGTCTTCTTAAAGCAAGTATAGCGTCTGTGTCATTTGCAACCCACGGCCCCCAGATGACTCACTCATTGATCAAGCTTCCAGTTCAATATGGCAGTTGTAGGTTAAAACCGGCAGTGATATACTTATTATAGAAACAAAAAAAATGCTCTGCATGATCTATAGTACAGGGCACATACATACGTACATCACCTCTCTCTGGTATTAATCGCAATTAGTTCAAAGAAAGCAATCAAAAGTGAAATGGAATAGTAATAATAGCAACAAGTATTGTATAACTAAATTCGCAAGTAAACAGATAAATTCATCCATCAATCAGAAAAGAATGTGCACATCCATACCATAGGGTCGATGCATAGGGCCTCTAACTAATAACTAGTACTATATCATTACTGCTTATGCTAGTGATGTACAGAGCCTAAAGAGATAAACTAGCAGCTGCACTTTTCACCTGAGAATTCAAGCCACGCAATTTAATACCTTGCTGTTGCTACGCTTGTGGCTTATCTCTGTTGCCACGCAATTCAAGCCACGGAATTCAAGCTAGGCTCGAGCTGTTGCTGCTGAAAAAGACAGTAGGGAAACCAAGAACATAGTGTTGCTGAAACTGCAAAGTTGCACTAAAATGCCTTTCCTGTCGAACTGATATTGCTAAACAGAGATAAGCCACTCACATTACTGATATTGCTGAACAAAGATAAGCCACCCACATTACTACCCTGCAGTTGCAGTGCTTTGGTGCTGCACTTGCCAACGGGATTCACCAGCCCCGCACTTGCTGTTGTGATGCCGCACTTGCAGTCTCCCTAGAAGTGCTAACGTAACTTAATTATTATGTGACGTAAACCAAAACTTAATATTTATGACTCTAACTTACTATAAAAATACTTATAGTGAGAAGAAATACACACGAGCTATGACTTGGTATAATATTGGTTAAACTTCAACTAAATAAGTACATGATCCAATTTCCTTCTGCTAATATGCTATTGACGGCTTTGATCCAATTTCCTTCAACTAACATACTTCAAATAAATTTTTGGTTAAACTTCAACCAATATGAAAAAAAACACACATGAGCACATGATCCAATTTCCCTCATTTCACGTACGCCTTGACGGCTTTGACGACCATGGGTGGATCTATATACATCGTACCAGGTGCAGGCGCACTCACAAAAATATCAAACAACAGTGATTATGATCAAATTTTCATCATCCTCGCACCCATATGGTAAAATCCTATACACCCACAAGGCAAGCGTACCCCCTCACATTTGCTCTAGCTCCGCCCCTGTTGACGACGCTGCACACCTCCTGAAATAGGCCATCTCCCGTTGGCACATGATATTGCTAAGCCTGTAGCCTTGTTCCGTAGCTCCCAAGGAATCTCACTGCGCTGCTGCTGCTGTGTACAAAGACGGTCTCCAACAGCCTACGCATAAGGCTACCTAAACCCAAAATGCGTTGTTCACGGGAAAAAAAACACGGTCCAACAGGGTAGGCAAACGAAGGACCTATTTTGTGTGCAAGGCGAGGGGAACCCCAAATAAGCTTGCTCTCTCCGTCGCAACCCAAATATCTGGCGCCGTCGACCATAATGGGCCCGTGGGAGGCGAGGCAAGGGAGTCGGATCCACTGCCGCCGACCTTCGTCCATAGCCCCGACGGCCCTAGCCTCGCCCCTGGGAACTACGCGCGCGCCGCTGCTTGGGGGATAGGGAGGGGGCGCCGCTGCTGCTTGGGGGCAGGGGAGGGGGCGCCGACGCTGCTTGGGGGCTGGGAGAGGGGGTGCCATCGCTGCACCTGGACGACGGCGGCAGCTGCAGTTCCGGGTTTCTCTTTTGCGTCTGCTGTTGGAGAAGGCAACTTTTAGGTATGCAACCCTTTTGCACAGCGCGACCCATACCTTACAATGGGTCTCGAGTTTAAAGTCGCATTGTTGGAGATAATCTAATACAGTGCGTAAGCGTGCACTCTGCCGCACAGTCGCACAACCTCCCCAGTAAAACTTGCATCTCAAGTCTATTTGAGTTGCATTGCATGCATTCTTGTTGACTGTGTTGAGTCTCAGTGAGCTCGGCAGTGTTGATTGTTGATCTGAACCTGCCAGTGCAGAGTTTATCATATTTGTGGGACTATATGTTAGGATGAGTTCTCTATATTTTAGGCTAGTGTAGTGTAACAATGTCTGGTACAATGACTCCATGTCAACGGCCATGTGCCCTGTACATGCTATATTTTATTGAACAGAAGGAATAGAGATAACGGTGATGTGTCACATATATTATTTTATTTGAATGTGTTTTGCGTGTCTACAAGATGATGCGATTTTGCTTCTGACACGCATGGCTCGGCTGCAGTTTTGAATGGTTCGTTTTTTTTTTTTCTGGCCAACACACTCTAAGGCAAGCTCACCAGAAAAGAAGATTTGAAGTCTGGCCGAAGAACTAAACGTGCCCTTAATCCATATATCCACTCAGGAGGGTTGGTGTTGTCCACTGTTGTGACAAAGGCGCAATTTTTCCAAAAACAAAAAAAAACGCACGCACATCGCACATGCTCCAATCTCCTCAGTTCACACACGCCTCGACGGCTTTGCCGACAGTGCACACCTCCCAAGAAGTCCTACTGCTCTGCTGCTGCGCCGTAACTTGGAGTACACCCCATGCTTATTTCCATGGTCATACATTCTCAAGAGGATAGCTTGTCAATGGCAGAGCAGGCAGTGTCAAGCAAGAGGGGCAGTGAGTTGCATGCATTGTTGTTCTTGACTGTTGCGCCTGGTGAAGAGGGCAAAGTCTTGACTCGTGTAGTAATAGTATGCTGTGATGATAGATGACCAGGAGTACTCGAGGTGATTATCAACGATCAATATAATCTGGCTAGCCAAGAATAGAGCCGGTTGGAGTTGGAGCATACAGTGCCATACAACCGGAAGGAGGTATGGGAGAAGCAGGTCCATCGATTTGCCTGACATTGGTCAATCAAGGCACACGGATCAGGCGTTAGGATTATAGTAGGAAAAAGGGCTCAATCAGACATGTTTCAGACTTTCGGTTCGTTCAGAAAGTAAAAACGGTTTACTTTACTTATGGCTTGGTTGTTGTGTTCCCGAGGTACAGTCGTCTGCATGTCCAATGTGGCGTACGTCTCGCTGTCCGGCGCCGCCACGTAACTAACGTACGTGGCGGTCTGGCGGAGCAGAAGGGAACGGGCAGATCGAGCAGGCGCTGCCATGCATGCCGCTGGTGATCCAGGGCCGTCGCCGCTGCGCTCCAGCGGGCAGCGAGTGCAAGTAATCCGGCCATGCCACCAGACTACAAGAGACGTCATCGTCCAGCGCCTCCTTCTTCTACTGCATCTCCGACCCCACATGTCTCTCGACTCTCGAGGAACCGCGCCTGCTGGGTCCATGCATCGATCGCCCCATCAGCGCAGGGCGCCGCCTCCCATGTCCCATCTATGGTTGCAAACGGCGCGGCGACGGGTAGCCCGTCCCGTGTCCGCACGCGCCGCTTGCTTGCAAACGGCCAGGCACATGCGGCGGCCCCTTTTTTTGCCGTATTGTTTGTTTTGCGGCTTGCGCGGCGGCACAGTCCCGCCCGCTAGGAAAACGAATGAAAGCACACATGGGACGCTGCTCGCCGTAGACGACACGAATCGAAGCCGTCGACCACGACAAATGCAACAATTGTACTTGTGCAAGTCAAATTAGTTGAAGTTTAACCAAATTTACTATGAATAGTATTAATATTTATGTCTCTAACTTACTATAAAAATACTTATAGTGAGAAGAAATACACACGAGCTATGACTTGGTATAATATTGGTTAAACTTCAACTAAATAAGTACATGATCCAATTTCCTTCAGCCAATATGCTATTGACGGCTTTGATCCAATTTCCTTCGATTAATATACTTCAAATAAATTTTTGGTTAAACTTCAACTAATATGAAAAAAAACACACGAGCACATGATCCAATCTCCTTCATTTCACGCACGCCTTGACGGCTTTGACGACCATGGGCGGATCTATATACATCGTACCAGGTGCAGGCGCACCCACAAAAATATCAAACAACAGTCATTATGATCAAATTTTCATCATACTCGTACCCATAAGGTAAAATCCTATACACCCACAAGGCAAGCGTACCCCCTCGCATTTGCTCTAGCTCCGCCCCTGTTGACGACGCTGCACACCTCCTGAACTAGGCCATCTCTGGTTGACACATGATATTGCTAAGCCTTTAGCCTTGCTCCGTAGCTCCCAAGGAATCTCATTGCGCTGTTGCTGCTGCTGCTGTGTACTAAGACGGTCTCCAACAGCCTACGCATAAGGCTACCTAAACCCAAAATGCATTGTTCACGGGAAAAAAACAGGGTCCAACAGGGTAGGCAAACGAAGGACCTATTTTGCGTGCAAGGCGAGGGGAACTCCAAATAAGCCTGCTCTCTCTGTCGCAACCCAAATATCTGGCGACGTCGACCATTATGGGCCTGTGGGAGGCGAGGTGGAGACGAGGCAAGGGAGTCGGATCCACTGCCGCCGACCTTCGTCCGTAGCCTCGACGTACCTAGCCTTGCCCCAGGGAACCACACGCCGCCGCTGCTTGGGGTCGGGGAGGGGGCGCCGACGCTGCTTGGGGGCCGGGAGAGGGGGCGCCGCCGCTGCACCTAGACGACGGTGGCGGCAGCTGTGGTTCTGGGTTTCTCTTTTGCGTCTGTTGTTGGAGAAGACAACTTTTAGGTATGCAACCCTTTTGCACAGCGTGACCCATACCTTGCAATGGGTCTCGAGTTTAAGGTCGCGTTGTTGGAGATAATCTAATACAGTGCGTAAGCGTGCACTCTGCCGCACTGTCGCACAACCTCCCCAGTAAAACTTGCGCCTCAAGTCTATTTCCACGGTCGTGTGTTTACACAAGAAGAGCTTGTCAATGGCAGAGCAGGCAGTGTCAAGCAAGAGCGGCGGTGAGTTGCATTGCATGCAATCTTGTTGACTGTGTTGAGTCTCAGTGAGCTCGGCAATGTTGACTCACTACGTCAGATATTGTTTTTAGCGGCGGCTAATAAGCATTTGTAGGGGCTGTTTGGCCAGCCGCCCCTACCATACCATCTCTACAAATAATGCATTTGTTGGGGCGGTTGGTATTGTAGCCACCCCTACAAATCGATTTATAGGGGCGGTCTGAGAACACGAGCCGCCCCTACAAATCAATTTGTAGGGGCGGCTACAGTATCAACCGCCCATACAAATCATTTTTCCACCAAAAAAAATAAATTTATAATTCAAATTCGACCAGAACATATATTTTTCATGCACAACTTCATCATGACTTATCTTCTTCTGTGATTGTATTGAAACTCAATGACAATACACATTTATTTATACCACATTATAACAAATATTCCATGACAATACACGGTGCAAATTATTGTGCTTGCTGTTCATTTGCATTCCACAGCCCCACCCCCACCCCTGATTCATTGTCACTATTATCAAGTCGTCCAACTAAAATGCAACTAATCACAGGTGGGGTCTGAGGAAGAGTGTCAATGGCAAGCCTTACCCTCGCCTGTGCAATGCGAGGAGACCGCGACTCGAATCCGGGACCTTTCGGTCAAAGGCGGTAAGACTCCGGATTGCTCACCTTCGTGTGCTATCATCCGCCTTTTCGCTGGACCATGGATGTTGATGCTCGTTGGTAGAGATCACCCCACCGCTTGCATCCGTAGCTCCACCCGGAATGTGGCTCCGCCCGCCTTAGCTTTGCCCGGCATCTGCCAAAGGAGTAGGTGTCGAGGACAATGATTATCCATTCCGAACAGTTGGAATGAAACACAGACTGCATAGGAATGATCTTGTTCAATTGATAAAGCCCAAGGGCATACCACTGATCTTCGATTGATGAAGCCCGGCACAGACAAACAGACGAGTATTCCTATAAAGAAATACATGTAAACAAAAGGCTAAATTGCATGCAAGGAATCATCATATAGGTGTCAAAAATATAGATCTGAATGAGCTACCTCCATATTTGCAACAAAAGGCTAAATTGCCTAATTAGGAGCACATTGTTGCCTAACAAATGACAATTAAATTGCCTAACAAATGACACTTAATTTGCCTAAGAAAATGGTTATGTTTCTCTTTTATGTGTGTGTGATCATACCTCGTTGCCGCCATTGGATGCTGGCGCGCACACTCCATGAAACCTCTGCCCTCTAGGCATTGTATGAAGAACTATCCCTGTAAATGCATGCACAAAAAAGAGCTGATGTCATTACATTTGTATATAGAAGGAAGCAAAAACATTTTAGTTAAAATGCCTACAATATGAGAACACAACAAAGGGCAACTAGCTCAATCATGTACGACATCCAGTGTTTCCATGTATGCTTAGAAATCAGAAACTCACATGAAGAAAATATGGGTAATCAGCCAGCTCGGCTACAATTATTTGGTTGTGGCTGCAGCTTATTGCAGTTATACCTACAGTATAGTCTAGTTTACTTTTGCAGCCAAAATAGCAGTAGCCGGCCGCACGAGGCTGCATTTTCTTAGGCAATTTAAGTGTCATTCATTAGGCAATAATGTCTTCTTAAAGCAAGTATAGTGTCTGTGACATTTGCAACCCACGGCCCCCAGATGACTCACTCATTGATCAAGCTTCCAGTTCAATATGGCAGTTGTAGGTTAAAACCGGCAGTGATATACTTATTATAGAAACAAAAAAAATGCTCTGCATGATCTATAGTACAGGGCACATACATACGTACATCACCTCTCTCTGGTATTAATCGCAATTAGTTCAAAGAAAGCAATCAAAAGTGAAATGGAATAGTAACAATAGCAACAAGTATTGTATAACTAAATTCGCAAGTAAACAGATAAATTCATCCATCAATCAGAAAAGAATGTGCACATCCATACATAGGGTCGATGCATAGGGCCTCTAACTAATAACTAGTACTATATCATTGCTGCTTATGCTAGTGATGTACAGAGCCTAAAGAGATAAACTAGCAGCTGCACTTTTCACCTGAGAATTCAAGCCATGCAATTTAATACCTTGCTGTTGCTATGCTTGTGGCTTATCTCTGTTGCCACGCAATTCAAGCCAGGCTCGAGCTGTTGCTGCTGAAAAAGACAGTAGGGAAACCAAGAACATAGTGTTGCTGAAACTGCAAAGTTGCACTAAAATGCCTTTCCTGTCGAACTGATATTGTTGAATAGAGATAAGCCACTCACATTACTGATATTGCTGAACAGAGATAAGCCACTCACATTACTACCCTGCAGTTGCAGTGCTTTGGTGCTGCACTTGCCAACGGGATTCGCCAGCCCCGCACTTGTTGTTGTGATGCCGCACTTGCAGTCTCCCTAGAAGTGCTAACGTAACTTAATTATTATGTGACGTTAACCAAAACTTAATATTTATGTCTCTAACTTACTATAAAAATACTTATAGTGAGAAGAAATACACACGAGCTATGACTCGGTATAATATTGGTTAAACTTCAACTAAATAAGTACATGATCCAATTTCCTTCAGCTAATATGCTATTGACGGCTTTGATCCAATTTCCTTCAACTAACATACTTCAAATAAATTTTTGGTTAAACTTCAACTAATATGAAAAAAAAAACACACACGAGCACATGATCCAATTTCCCTCATTTCACGTGCACCTTGACGGCTTTGACGACCATGGGCGGATCTATATACATCGTACCAGGTGCAGGCGCACCCACAAAAATATCAAACAACAGTGATTATGATCAAATTTTCATCATCCTCGCACCCATATGGTAAAATCCTATACACCCACAAGGCAAGCGTACCCCCTCGCATTTCCTCTAGCTCCGCCCCTGTTGACGACGCTGCACAACTCCTGAACTAGGCCATCTCCCGTTGACACATGATATTGCTAAGCCTTTAGCCTTGTTCCGTAGCTCCCAAGGAATCTCACTGCACTGCTGCTGCTGCTGCTGTGTACTAAGATGGTCTCCAACAGCCTACGCATAAGGCTACCTAAACCCAAAATGCGTTGTCCATGGGAAAAAACACGGTCCAACAGGGTAGGCAAACGAAGGACCTATTTTGTGTGCAAGGCGAGGGGAACCCCAAATAAACTTGCTCTCTCCGTCGCAACCCAAATATCTGGCGCCATCGACCATAATGGGCCCGTGGGAGGCGAGGCAAGGGAGTCGAATCCACTGCCGCCGACCTTCGTCCGTAGCCCCGACGGCCCTAGCCTCGCCCCTGGGAACTGCGCGCCGCCGCTGCTTGGGGGTAGGGGAGGGGGCGCCGACGCTGCTTGGGGGCCGGGAGAGGGGGCGCCGTCGCTGCACCTGGACGACGGCGGCAGCTGCGGTTCCGGGTTTCCCTTTTGCGTCTGCTGTTGGAGAAGGCAACTTTTAGGTATGCAACCCTTTTGCACAGCGCGACCCATACCTTACAATGGGTCTCGAGTTTAAGGTCGCATTGTTGGAGATAATCTAATACAGTGCGTAAGCGTGCACTCTGCCGCACAGTCGCACAACCTCTACAGTAAAACTTGCACCTCAAGTCTATTTCCACGATCATGCGTTTACACAAGAAGAGCTTGTCAATGGCAGAGCAGGCAGTGTCAAGCAAGAGCGGCGGTGAGTTGCATTGCATGCATTCTTGTTGACAGTGTTGAGTCTCAGTGAGCTCGGCAGTGTTGACTGTTGATCTGAACCTGCCGGTGCAGAGTTTATCATATTTGTGGAACTATATGTTAGGATGAGTTCTCCGTATTTTAGGCTAGTGTAGTGTAACAATGCCTGGTACAATGACTCCATATCAACGGCCATGTGCCCTGTACATGCTATATTTTATTGAACAGAAGGAATTGAGATAACGGTGATGTGTCACATATATTATTTTATTTGAATGTGTTTTGCGTGTCTACAAGATGATGCGATTTTGCTTCTGACACGCATGGCTCGGCTGCAGTTTTGAATCGTTCGTTTTTTTTTTTTTCTGGCCAACACAGGAGATGCTCAAGGCAATCTCACCAGAAAAGAAGATTTGAAGTCTGGCCGAAGAACTAAACGTGCCCTTAATCCATATATCCACTCAGGAGGGTTGGTGTTGTCCACTGTTGTGACAATGGCGCAATTTTTCCAAAAAAAAAACGCACGCACATCGCACATGCTCCAATCTCCTCGTTTCACACACGCCTCGACGGCTTTGCCGACAGTGCACACCTCCCAAGAAGTCCTACTGCTCTGCTGCTGCGCCGTAACTTGGAGTACACCCCAAGCTTATTTCCATGGTCATACATTCTCAAGAGGATAGCTTGTCAATGGCAGAGCAGGAAGTGTCAAGCAAGAGCGGCAGTGAGTTGCATGCATTGTTGTTGTTGACTGTTGCGCCTGGTGAAGAGGGCAAAGTCTTGACTCGTGTAGTAATAGTATGCTGTGATGATAGATGACCAGGAGTAGTCGAGGTGATTATCGACAATCAATATAATCTGGCTAGCCAAGAATAGAGCCGGTTGGAGTTGGAGCATACAGTGCCATACATCCGGAAGGAGGTATGGGAGAAGCAGGTCCATCGATTCGCCTGACATTGGTCAATCAAGGCACACGGATCAGGCGTCAGGATTATAGTAGGAAAAAGGGCTCAATCAGACATGTTTCAGACTTTCGGTTCGTTCGGAAAGTAAAAACGGTTTACTTTACTTATGGCTTGGCTGTTGTGTTCCCGAGGGACAGTCGTCTGCATGTCCAGCGTGGCGTACGTCTCGCTGTCCGGCGCCGCCACATAACTAACGTACGTGGCGGTCTGGCGGAGCATAAGGGAACGGGCAGATCGAGCTGGCGCTGCCATGCATGCCGCTGGTGATCCAGGGCCGTCGCCGCTGCGCTCCAACGGGCAGCGAGTGCAAGTATGCCACCAGACTACAAGAGACGCCATCGTCCAGCGCCTCCTTCTTCTACTGCATCTTCGATCCCACATGTCTCTCGACTCTCGAGGAACTGCGCCTGCTAGGTCCATACATCGATCGACCCCATCAGCGCAGGGCGCCGCCTCCCATGTCCCATCTATGGTTCCAAACGGCACAGCGACGGGTAGCCCGTCCCGTGTCCGCACGCGCCGCTTGCTTGCAAACGGCCAGGCACATGCGGCGGCCCCTTTTTTTTTGCCGTATTGTTTGTTTTGCAGCTTGCGCGGCGGCACAGTCCCGCCCGCTAGGAAAACGAATGAAAGCGCACATGGGACGCTCCTCGCCGTAGACGACATGAATCGAAGCCGTTGACCACGACGAATGCAACAATTGTACTTGTGCAAGTCAAATTAGTTGAAGTTTAACCAAATTTGTTATGAATAGTATTAATATTTATGTCTCTAACTTACTATAAAAATACTTATAGTGAGAAGAAATACACACGAGCTATGACTTGGTATAATATTGGTTAAACTTCAACTAAATAAGTACATGATCCAATTTCCTTCTGCTAATATGCTATTGACGGCTTTGATCCAATTTCCTTCTACTAATATACTTCAAATAAATTTTTGGTTAAACTTCAACTAATATGAAAAAAAAAACACGAGCACATGATCCAATTTCCTTCATTTCACACACGCCTTGACGGCTTTGACGACCATGGGCGGATCTATATACATCGTACCAGGTGCAGGTGCACCCACAAAAATATCAAACAACAGTGATTATGATCAAATTTGCATCATACTCGCACCCATATGGTAAAATCCTATACACCCACAAGGCAAGCGTACCCCCTCGCATTTGCTCTAGCTCCGCCCCTGTTGACGACGCTGCACGCCTCCTGAACAAGCCCATCTCCCGTTGACACATGATATTGCTAAGCCTTTAGCCTTGCTCCGTAGCTCCCAAGGAATCTCACTGCGCTGCTGTTGCTGTTGCTGTGTACTAAGACGGTCTCCAGCAGCCTACGCATAAGGCTACCTAAACCCAAAATGCGTTATTCACGGGAAAAAAACATGGTCCAATAGGGTAGGCAAACGAAGGACCTATTTTGCGTGCAAGGCGAGGGGGACCCCAAATAAGCCTGCTCTCTCCGTCGCAACCCAAATATCTGACGCCGTCGACCATGATGGGCCCGTGGGAGGAGAGGTGGAGACGAGGCAAGGGAGTCGGATCCACTGCCACTGACCTTCGTCCGTAGCCCCGGCGGCCCTAGCCTCGCCCCTGGTAACCGCGCGCCGCCGCTGCTTGGGGGCCAGGGAGGGGGCACCGCCGCTGCTTGGGGGCCGGGGAGGGGGCACCGACGCTGCTTGGGGGCCGGGAGAGGGGGCGCCGCCGCTGCACCTGGATGACGGCGGCGATAGCTGTGTGTCGATACGGGACCCACCGGATACCCCATAAAGAAGGGAGAAGTTTTAGTCTAACTAGGATTTCTGTCCGTGTAAACTTAGTAGTAGTATTATTCTGTAATCCTACTAGGTACCTCATCGTAAGTCGACTAGGACTCTGGCCTCCTGACTATATAAAGGAGGGCGGAGTTCCTAGAGAAAAAACGCAACACAACACTCTACAATCAATCCAACGCAAAGGCTAACGCCTAACTGGACGTAGGGCTATTACTCGATCACGATCGAGGGCCCGAACCAGGATAAATCGACTGTCTCTTGTGTTTACCGTCAAGTTCTGCATACGCTGAAGCCCGAACATACTGCCCCAGGTACCCCCATGGCAGGCTATCGGTGGTGAAACATCGATAACTGGCGCGCCAGGTAGGGGGCACGGCGATCTGCCACGCGGACTGGTTGTAGAGGTATCCTCGCGTCCATGGCGAGCAGGAGGAGGACGACGTGGCACGTGCGGGTGATGGCGTGTAGTTTGCCGTTGCGACTATTGTGCGGGATGGCCATGAGCTACGTGAAGACGTCCTTCCCGAGCTCCGGCGACCACGTACAGAAGAGCCGCATCATCCGGAGTACTCCTAAAATGTGTCTCGTTTGAAAAAGGCAAAGAGATCTTAGAAGAAATACACTCAGGTTGTTGTGGAAATCATGCCGCTTCAAGAACACTAGTGGGCGAAGCATTCTGAACCGGATTCTACTGGCCAACCGCTTTGAAAGACGCAGAAGAACTCATAAGAAAATGCAAAGGTTGTCAAATGTTCGCAAGACAAGCTCATGTACCAGCTCACAAGTCTGATCTGCATCCCTCCCGCTTGGCCTTTCTCCTGCTGGGGGCTGGATCAAGTAGGACCTCTCAAGAAAGCAAAGGGCAGTTTTGAGTATATCTTTGTAGCAATTGACAAGTTCACTAAGTGGATTGAATACAAACCACTCGTAAAATACAGCGCAGCCAAAGCAGTCGAGTTCATTCAAGATATTATGCATCGCTTCGGCATGCCAAATCGAATCATCACAGATTTAGGTTCTCCCTTTACAGCTACAGAATTCCAAAGTTGGGCACAGGATTGCGGTTTCGGCATAGATTACGCATCAGACGCACATCCAGAAGCCAACGGACAGGTAGAAAGGGCTAATAGACTTATACTAGCCGGATTAAAACCAAGATTATATGAAGAACTAGTGGACTATGGATCCAAATGGATCGACAAATTACCCAAAGTAGTATAGGGGCTACGGACTCAAATAAGCAGAGCCACCGGATACTCACATTTCTTCCTAGTTTATGGATCAGAAGCAGTACTACCTGCCGACTTAATCTGGACAGTCACCAAGGATAGAACAATACGACGAAGGAGAAGCAGAACACACCCGGAGATTAGAACTCGACAGTACGGAAGAAGTCAGAGTAAATGCTACCCTTCAATTAGCCAGATACCTCCAAGGTTTAAGACGCCACTACAACAAGAATACCCAACCTCGATCACTCCAAATCGGAGATCTAGTACTAAGAAGAATACAGAAAACTGAGGGACGCCATAAACTACTCAGTCCATGGGAAGGTCCTTTTATTGTCACAAAAGTCACCGGACCAGGCACGTACAAGTTGATAACTGAAGATGGAAAAGAAGTCAACAATACATGGCACATCAGCCAACTAAGGAGATTCTACACATGAAGACAACACAAGAAAGAACATAAATACAAGCCACAAGAGATCAATGTTCATGATCAATAAAGATAGCTTTCCTCGACAACATGTGTCTTATTATGGCTTTTCCCTAGTTGTTTTCACTAAGCATGTAAATGTTCATGATCAATAAAGATGGTATTCCTCGACAATAGATGTCTTATTACGAATCTTCCCGAGTTGTTTTCGCTAAGCATACCGGCTGAGAGCAAAAGAGCTGAAAAGATGCTTGAGCCCGCCGATGAGGGTAGCTAATAAGCTAACACCTGATCCAAAAAGCAAAATGGCTGAAATCACGCCTAAGCATACCGGCTGAGAGCAAAAGAGCTGAAAAGATACTTGAGCCCACCGATGAGGGTAGCTAATAAGCTAACACCCGATCCAAAAAGCAAAATGGCTGAAATCATGCCTGAGCACACCGGCTGAGAGCAAAAGAGCTGAAAAGATGCTTGAGCCCACCGATGAGGGTAGCTAATAAGCTAACACCTGATCCAAAAAAACAAAATGGCTGAAATTACGCCTGAGCATACCGGCTGAGAGCAAAAGAGCTGAAAAGATGCTTGAGCCCGCCGATGAGGGTAGCTAATAAGCTAACATCCGATCCAAAAAGCAAAATGGCTAAAATCACGTCTGAGCATACCAGCTGAGAGCAAAAGAGCCGAAAAGATGCTTGAGCCCGCCGATGAGGGTAGCTAATAAGCTAACACCCGATCCAAAAAAGCAAAATGGCTGAAATTATGCCTGAGCATACCGGCTGAGAGCAAAAGTGCTAAAAAGATGCTTGAGCCCGCCGATGAGGGTAGCTAATAAGCTAACACCCGAACCAATCCTAAGATGTTTCTACAACCAGAAGAAAGCCAGACAAGCACTCGACAAATCAAGAAAGTTTGTCAAGACAACGATCTACAAAAACCAAGTTGTTTACACGGCGCATATGAAAGCCAGACAAGCACTCGACAAATCAAGAAAGTTTGTCAAGACAATGATCTACAAAAACCGAGTTATTTACACGGCGCATATGGAAGCTAGACAAGCACTCGACAAATCAAGAAAGTTTGTCAAGACAACGATCTACAAATACCGAGTTGTTTACACAGCGCAGTCAAAAGCATGGCAAACACTTGACTAAATCAAAGACATCTAGGCAAAGAAGACATCAACAAAAAATAAAGGATCTTCATTCAAAAAGAAGTATAATATCCTTATTACAGAAGCTGGAGTACTAAAGTCAAAATACATCAAGCATCGTCATCGGGAGAAGAAATATCAATATCAAGATTATCTACAATCCTCCTAGCCAAATCTTCGACCTCAGGCTCCATCTTTTCAACAGCATCAAGATATTCTTGACTCTCGGCTTCCTCTGCAATCTTAGATAGGGGCATCTTCGGAGCAAGAACCCAGACCTAAGCAAGAACATTTCTAGTACATAGTTGGGCGCATCTCTTCATGAACTCTTGGAAACAGGGTCAGAACTTGGGGAATAAATTGAGCCCAAGATTGACCATCATCCGATGGAGTTCTGAGAAGATCGGCTACTGACCGAAATGATTTCCACAAAGCATTTTAGTTCTTAGTAGCCGTCGCCAACTTACCAGTCAAGACTTCAACTGTTTTTTGGGCCTGCACAAGATCCCTATCAGCTCCACGCCTAATCAACTTGGCAAGCATGAGTTCTTCTTCAGCACGAATAATTACCTCTTCGGTCCTGTTGTGACTATTGCGAGCGAGTGTCTTCATTTCCTCAATACCCTCCGAAAGCTTTTGCTTTTCAACTCGGAGAGCTAAACCAGGCACCAAAAACAAGTCATCAGAAAGGAAAATTTGAATACAAGAGGAAACAAAAAGAACCCGCAATACCATTGCACTCATTCTTCATGGCCTCCACAGCTGCATCCCTCTGCTTTCCTGCCTCAACCACCTGAGCACGGAGAGCTTTCTCCTCCTTTTGGAGCGTTTGACGCTCGGTCTCCATCTCGGCCCGACAGAGATCAAGCTTTGTTTTTAGGGCACTAACCTTAGAAGACAACTTTTTCTCGGCTTCAGACGAGAAAAAGAAGCCGGTATGATCCCGAGAAAAAGACTAAGCAAAAAGAGAAAGAGAAAAATAAGACATAAGAATAGAAGAAAGACGAACATCCAAAGAAAGAACTTCAGAAAAGACTTACCTGGAGTTTTTCACCAAAAGAAGTCGCCAAGGTCCCCCAGGCAGCGGTCAACTCTGACTAACCGATGAGTGGCATCAAATTGTTGCACCACATCATCATCCTGACGCTGAACGCCACTAGGAAAAGGAGCAGAGGGAGAAGCTGACTGAGGCAAAGAAGACAAGACCAGGGCCATACCCTAGGAAGCACCAGCTACCTCCCCAGATGGCTCCACCGCCATGGCCACGGTCACCTCCGGGGCCAGCAAATCAGCAGCAGCGGGATCACCAGAGAACCCTGTCACCCTCAAAGCCACCTCGCCGACCACACATTCCGAGTCCAGAGACTCAGAACGTAGGGGCGCACTAGAAGACTAAAAAGAAGTCGACTGAGGGTTGAGGGAAGGCGAAGGCCTACAAGATGATAAAGAAAATCGACGATAAGAATATGAATCAGAGAAGGGGAAAACAGAAGCAGAGAAACATAATCAGGATTCACTCACTTAGCTATCTTCTTCTTCATAAAACCCCCAAGACCAATAGATGACCTTAGAGGGGGAACTATAGAAGCAAAAATATCACCGCCACCTTGCAACGGGAGTGGCGTGGTCAGAACTGGAGCTCTAGAAGAACTCGAGGTTGATGACCGCTTACTACAAGAGAACAAGGTCAAAGTCAGAACAAAAAGAAGTGTTCAACAGCAGAAAAACAGAAAAACAACTCACTGACGCGTAACAAGGGCCGCATCATCATCCTCCTCTTCCTCACTCTCAAGCATGGCAACCATAGCGCCATCTGAAAAAGAAGAAAAGTACTTGGTTAGAGGCAAAAGCAAACAACAAAAAGACAAAACATATTAATATGCTCACCTAGGAGCACACTACCTATAACTTGAGTACCTAGATGAGTACTTGATTGACGAGACTTCTTGGCGGCAGATAAACCGGAAGAAGAACAATCTGCTCGTCCCCTTTTTCCGACACTGCGGGGAGCTCGAGGAACTGGACAAGGAACATACTCTACATATGTGTCAAGAATGGCAGAAGAAACACCAGGAAACATTGTAGTGGTTTGAAACTTACTGGTTAAAGATGCCCCAACAAGATTCTCCCCAAGCTCCACGATGGCGGGGCAGTCGTCAAGGGGGATCGGATCAACAAAGTTACGCCCCAATTCCTATAAAAGAGTAAAACAACTAGACAAGAAATATTAAGCGAAAAGTAGAGACAACAAAGGAAATATGAAAAGTACTAGCATAACAAAAAACAACTCACAGCAGGAGGCGGGTTGTTAGCACAATACTCAGAGACAGTATGCGGGACGACGCTTACTCCCTTCAACATCTTCTGAAGGCGCTTGAACACCTCCTCACCAGTCAACTCAAGGGCAGGGACCATACGAGAAGGGTCCTTCGCTCTAGAGTATTCAAAACCATAGTTTTCTCGCTCCTTCAGAGGTTGAACACGGCGGTGAAGAAAACTAGAGACGATACCAAAGCCGGTCAAGCCTTGCTGTTTCAGAGCACATATCCTCTCCAAAAATGGCTTGATCGCCTGGAGTTCATCCACCGTCATGGGATTCTTCTCCCATCGGTCGTTAACCATGGGACCAAAAGAAGAATGGACAGCAAGAGGAGGGATCATATTGGCGGCATAAAACCAGTTGGCACACCAATTCCTCACAGAATCAACCAAATCATAATCAAAGAATCTACCCTTATGACCCTAACGAAACTGAATCCCGTAGCCACCAAGAACATGGGTGTCATCGCTGTGGGGTTGGGGCTTCAGACGTAAGAAGTAACGAAAGAGAGAAAGAGAATGAGGAATTCCAAGAAAAGTTTCACAAAGATGAATAAAAACAGAAAGATGAAGGACAGCATTGGGAGTAATATGGTTCAGGCAAATCCCAAAATAATTGAGAAAGCAATGAAGAAAAGCAGAGGTAGGAAGGCAAAGACCAGCACGGATAAAGGAGACAAAAAGAACAATCTCACCAGAGCCTAGGGTTGGAACCCGATGCTAGCCTGGAGCTCTCCACTCAGCAATCTCCTTGTCCTGGATCAGGCAATCACTGACCAGCTCATGCAACTGATCCTCAGTCGTAGTCGGAGCCGGCCAGACCTTCTAAGCAGCCCTCATGGCCATGAATTGTTGATTTTCAATCATAGAAAGTGATGCCTCCTCGTCTACAAAGGTTGCCTAGGACTTGCTCGCGGATTTCTTCCTACCCATATACTAGCGAAAGCAATAAGGCACTGAGAAACGACGACGATCAGGTGGCGGCGCTCAGATGACGGCGACAATGGCGACGGTGGAGTTAGAACTAGGGTTTCAAGGCAAAAGCAGGGCAGTAAAGAAAAAGAAGAAAGAAGGCCTTTAAATAGATTTTTACAGCAATAAAAATGCAGCCCATTAGGCCCGTTTTAACACGGCATGTGAACGCAACGGTTCATTTCCCAACACAACTGACAAAGCTGAAATAACGGCCGACACACTTCTACATAACGGTACAGTTCAACGGGCAGATTTTAGACTTATCCATCCTGCACCAAGGCAGAGTTAACATATTGCTACAAAAAGAACTCATCAACAATGAAGCAACGAAGGGTCGCCACACAAGGAACACAAGAACTCGGTTCTTATAGAAAGAACTCGAGAATCTTACAAACAACCAGGACATCAGCAGAAAAAAGAATGACAACCCAGAAAACAAGATTCTTTCCATTATAAATGGCTTCAAAAATTATAAGATTACACATCTTACAAGACCCAATGAACTCGGTACTATGACAAGCAAGGTAGCAAAAAGGAACCCGGACACAACTAGGCTCTGGAAGGACTACATGTTCCAAATTGCTACTCGGTAGAACAAACCACACTCGGCTACACTGTTTTCTTCAAAGGACGACACAGAACATCCGAGGTGGAAGTCAGTAGCACACTGGGACAACATGGAACAGGGAAGCCCAGCAGGCATCTATCTACCCAAGTCCGACGTGACACCAGATCAGGCGTTGATCTGCATCAGACAGTCGCAGGACAGGCAAGGGGGATTTACCTAGAACTGCTGGATGAAGGAACGTATCCCACATCACAAGACTTCCTCCAACTACCGCAACGTACCTCCTGGTACAATGCCGCTACGAGATTAGTCTACCTCTAATCTCTATCACAAGACTCCCTCCAGCTACGACAAGATATACAAGAACTACGAGATACGCCCGGGGGCTGCTCTACTTTAGAAACTATCATATTCATGGCTACGAAGATTTCACAAGACTCCCTCCTGGTACAATGCCGCTGCAACAAAATGCTCGATGAATCAAAACAGCACACCAGGAGGGTATTTATAGACCAAAGAAGCGGTGCACATGGACCAGGAGCACCAACGGAACAAACCTAACAAAGGGCACAGTGAAAAGACAGAATTCAATGAAAGAGGACTCAGGCGTGAAGGAATAGTACTCAAGGACAAGCATATTCGAAAGGATATACCAACAATGTACAACTCATGAGCTAACGGCATTTACACTCAACCACTACCATATAACCACATCTAACAATAGCAAACTACCAGAGAATATGCCAAGACCCTGCACCCGAGTTCTTTTTGGGTAAAAGAACCTGGATATACGCTCGGGGGGCTACAACGGAAGAGGTTTTTTAGCTCTTTTGAACAACATTAGATTCAAGACCCTCCAGCTCCTTGTTCCAAATAGCAAGAGGCTCGGGGGCTACACCCAGACGGATGTATTTTTTCTTCAAAAAAGTACACACCACTCGAAGATCCCAAGAAGCGCTGCACGGTTTCACTTAGGAAAGCACTCGGACAACGCTTGTTCCTGCTCAGCAAGACCTGAAGGAACAAGATGAGGATTCCAGAGCTCAACCATGAAGTGCTCGGGGGCTTGTCGATACGGGACCCACCGGATACCCCATAAAGAAGGGAGAAGTTTTAGTCTAACTAAGATTTCTTTCTCTATAAACTTAGTAGTAGTATTATTCTGTAATCCTACTAGGAACCTCATCGTAAGTCAACTAGAACTCTGGCCTCCTGACTATATAAAGGAGGACGGAGTTCCTAGAGAAAAAACACAACACCCTACAATCAATCTAATGCAAAGGCTAACGCCAACTGGACGTAGGGCTATTACTCGATCACGATCGAGGGCCCGAACCAGGATAAATCGACTGTCTCTTGCGTTTACCGTCGAGTTCTGCATACGCTGAAGCCCGAACATACTGCTCCAGGTACCCCCCCGTGGTAGGCTATCGGTGGTGAAACATCGACACTGTGGTTCCGGGTTTCTCTTTTGCGTCTGCTGTTGGAGAAGGCAACTTTTAGGTATGCAACCCTTTTGCACAGCGCGACCCATACCTTGCAATGGGTCTCGAGTTTAAGGTCACATTGTTGGAGATAATCTAATACAATGCGTAAGCGTGCACTCTGCCGCACAGTCGCACAACCTCCCAAGTAAAACTTGCACCTCAAGTCTATTTCCACGGTCATGCGTTTACACAAGAAGAGCTTGTCAATGGCAGAGCAGGCAGTGTCAAGCAAGAGCGGCGGTGAGTTGCTTTGCATCCATTCTTGTTGACTGTGTTGAGTCCCAGTGAGCTCGGCAGTGTTGACTGTTGATCTGAACCTGTCGTGCAGAGTTTATCATATTTGTGGAACTATACGTTAGGATGAGTTCTCCATATTTTAGGCTAGTGTAGTGTAACAATGCCTAGTACAATGACTCCATGCCAACGGCCATGTGCCCTGCACATGCTATATTTTCTTGAACAGAAGGAATACAGATAACGGTGATGTGTCACGTATATTATTTTATTTGAATGTGTTTTGCGTGGCTACGAGATGATGCGATTTTGCTTCTGACACGCATGGCTCGGCTGCAGTTTTGAATGGTTCGTTTTTTTTTCTGGCCAACACAGGAGATGCTCTAAGGCAAGCTCACCAGAAAAGAAGATTTGTGTGGCAGAACCACCCGGAATAGCGTACTTACGGAGGCGCTCGTCTTCCACCAGACACTAAGCACCCCGAAAGCCACTACCACGAGCGGTATCCGTCGGGCACACCCCGAGGGAGAACCCGAAAGATCCACATTTATCCCAAGGATCCAATAATGAAAACGAGTTACAACACAAGTCCATCTCATACATTAGAGTTTCTTAAAAGTACATTATTACAATACCAAATACAGAGTGCGGAATGATAAACAGCGGAATATTAAAAGATAACATCTAGCGATAAGATAACGAGGATTCCGTCTGAGCCCACCAGATGGATCCTCCACACAAGGAACTCCTCAAGCATCACCTGCAACAGGGGTAAAATAAACCCTGAGTACACAATGTACTTGCAAGACTTATCCGATCAGTGGGAATACTTTCCCGACTCCAAGGAATATGCTAGGCTTTATGGTTGCTGGTTCTCTTTTAGCAAAAAGCAATACTAATAGTGAATCCTTATTGATACATTATTATCATCAGCCGGATTAAGTTTTCATCTAGTCAATCTATATAAGCACCTGTTCTACTTTCAAGCAGGGGTTGAGCAATCGATATTGTTCCTTCTCCTTTTTCACTTCTAGTTCTTGCTACGGTGCTAAACCGCAGACAAGCCGTACCGGATAACCCGGCGATTCGCGAATCAATGTACCCAGCTGGGTGCCCCGAAGACACACGCCCCGCTTGTACCCCAGGCACAAACAGGACTAACCCACCACTCTCCTGTCCCGGGTGTCCAGGTCCCCGTCCAAACTTGGACTCCAAGCCCCCGCCTCTGAATCCCGGACTCAGTGCGGCGCAAGGACCTCCACCACCTCCTCTTCCCATCAGTCGGTCCGAAAAGAGCCGGATCCACGACAAGAGAGTAGCAAGTCTTCCCTGCGCCCATACCCAAGTATGTGCTCGGGACAATAGTCTGTGACTTGCCTAGAGTCATATGCAACGACCGGTCCTTAATCGACACAGACAGGGAAAAAGTGTAACCGAGCTATGCCCTATTGGCAGCAGGACACAACCCCTCACACCCACCAGTACCAAAATCCACATCCCTGTCCGGTCACCATTTTTCCTTTCCATTATTTCATCATGATATCATAGTGTAATCACCTATTTGCGAGTAACGGCAGGTTACTCACGCTACCGACATCCTGAGCATAGCAGCTACTCGACCTGCACTAGTAGGACTCATGGTGGATATATCTATGCATGTAGTTTCCATAAAATGCCTGTAACGTAAATGCATATCATATAAATATATTCAGTGATCATTTAAAAATAGGGGTTATGCACCGGGGCTTGCCTTGGGCAGGTGCCGGGTCAGCAAAGTCAGCACCAACCGGCTCCTGGGCTTCCTCCTGTGCGAAGATCTCCTCCTCGTACTCCTCAATCACCTCGTCGTACTCCGGCTCGACGACGGGCACGAAGTCTACCAGCTCAGTGATCTACATGCATGAAATGATGATGCAATGCTTAGGAATATAACAACAACAGCTCTTAAAATAAAAGTACATTGATTTAGCTACTAAGCTATGGATATCGACCACGGTACTAGGCTACCTATTGTCACCGATAACCATTTTGAAGTATCATTATTGTTATAGCAACTACAGCTATTCTCACCCCTAATGCTAGTTTACGATACATACCCTAAAGCAAGGATAATAACTATGACGTTAAGCGACTCGCTCTATGGCTACCTATTTTACAGCAAGTATGTAAAGATCTAAGGACCCTACCGTAACAATTTCGAAGCTAAAACTATTGCCGGTTTACCACAACAAATCCTGCAATTAAAGATCGATATACCGCTAAGCTCTCTACTTTAATCTTATGAGCCTACCATCCTAACAGTTAATGGTGAACTAACTGTACTAGCAGGTAGATGGCATTTTTGTGAACCTAACAAACTTGGTTTCACTATTTTAGGACATCTACACCATTTGCTATCATTTATCAAAGTTCAGCGCATAACTAAACTAACTAAGCAATTCTATTCTCAGGAACAACCGAAACAGGCCTCGTGGCCCACGGCCTGGCTCGGCAGCAGCGCAGCAGCGGGCGCGGCCCAGTGCAGGCGCGGCAGCGGCCCAGCGGGCGTAGCAGCGGCAGCGCAAGCGCAGCAGCGCGCGGGCGCGGGCGAGCGAGCGCAAGCGGTGCGGCCAGCAAACGGTAGCAGGCGCGCGGCCCAGCGCAGCGGGGCGGCCTAGCAGCGGGCACGGCCCAGCGCGGAAGCAAGCGCGGGCGAGTGCACGCGGCCCAACAGCGCGGCAGCAGGTGGCCAGCGCGAGCAGCGCGGCCCAGCAAGCGACAGCAGCCCATAGAGGCGTATTTCAACGTATTACGGCTTTATTTTCCTACATGAAAGTGGCCACAAAACACATGTGACGTAGGGGTGACGTCAAGATGACATCAACAAGCTAATAACAGCAGTAACGCACCATCGCTGCTCTGCTTGCTCTGCTCTGCACGGGACGTGGTTCCGCCGGCCACGGAGAGGATGCTACAGGGCGGTGGAGCTTCGAATGAGTGGGCAGAGCGATGCACAGCTGAAGGAGAAGCCACGCGAAATGACTTAAACTTCGAACGGTTTCGCGTCGAATTCCAATTCCAAGCTACCTGTTTCGCTGTCGACTACTGAGTTCGTACTACAAATTTTATTAAAGTTCACATACACGATCTACATCATTTTTATTTAATAAAAATCCGTTTAGAATACTAAACAATATAAAGCGACATGAAACTTAACATTTATTTCCCGTTTCGGATAAACGTTTCAAATGTCGTATATTGATTTATACTCCAATTTACACACATATGCACATATACATGATGCTCCTGCGATGTTTTAGCAAAACATTACAATGTAACACCGGGGTGTTACAAACCTACCCCCCTAAAAGAAAATCTCGACCCGAGATTTATGTGCCTAGTGTGAGAAAGAGACAGGGAAATATATTTGGCGCAACACTAACTATCCGACCCAGAGAGGAGATGGGGGTAATGCTTTGTTAAGTAGCTCTCTTGCTCCCAGGTGGCTTCGTCCTCTGAATGGTTTTGCCATTGCACCTTGTAAAACTTTATCACCCTATTCCTGGTCACTCTCTCCTTCTCATCCAAGATTTTTATAGGATGCTCCACATAAGACAGATCAGGTTGGAGCGGAAGTCCTTCTATTTCCACAGATTCTTCAGGAACTCGTAGGCATTTCTTCAGTTGCGAGACGTGAAATACATTGTGAACTGCCGAGAGAATTTCCGGGAGTTGGAGACGATAAGCAACTGGGACCACACTGCTGCAACACCTTGTATGGACCCACATACCGAGGGGCTAACTTGCCATGGACACCAAACCGATGTACCCCTCTCATAGGAGATACCTTGAGATACACAAAATCTCCAGCTGCAAATTCCAAAGGTCTTCTTCGCTTGTCTACGTAAGCCTTCTGTCGACTCTGAGCTGCCTTCAAGTGTTCACGAATTATATTTACTTTCTCTCGGGCCTCCTTTATGAAATCAGGCCTGAAGTACCCACGGTCTCCTACTTCAACCCAGTTTAGTGGCGTCCTACACTTTTGTCCATATAAAGCTTCAAATGGCGCCATGCGAATACTCTCCTGATAACTGTTATTATAAGAAAATTCTGCCAGCTTTAAACAATGATCCCACTTCTCAGGAAAAGAGATGGTACAAGCCCGCAGCATATCCTCGAGCACCTGGTTCACCCTTTCAGTTTGACCATCAGTCTGTGGGTGGTATGCCGAGCTTCTGAGAAGACGAGTACCCAAACACTCCTGGAGTTTCTCCCAGAAACGAGAGACAAAAACTGACCCTCTATCAGAGATGATGGTGAGAGGAACTCCATGTAGGGTCACAATCCGATCAAAGTATAACTCCGCATACTTCTTTGCATTGTATCTAGTGTCCACCGGAAGGAAGTGGGCAGACTTGGTGAGACGGTCCACAATGACCCAAATAGAATCAAAGCCAGAGGAGGTGCGGGGTAAACCCACAATGAAATCCAGGGAAATATCCTCCCATTTCCAAACAGGAATGGGCAAGGGCTGCAGATATCCAGGAGTACGCATATGATCTACCTTGATTCTACCACAAGTGTCACACTCTGCAACAAACTGGGTGATATCTTGCTTCATATAAGACCACCAGTACAGTTGACGTAGATCATGGTACATCTTGTTGCTACCAGGGTGGATAGATAGCTTGGAATGATGGGCTTCTTTTAGAATCTTCCTTTTCAGCTCCTCATTAGACAGAACCACCAATCTATTCTTGTATCTCACGACTCCCATCTCATCAATGCTAAAATGAGGTCCACGTCCTTCAGCTAGCAACTTCTTGATGTGAGGAATCTCTTCGGGGTCTTCCTTCTGCTCCCGAATAATTTGCTCCAGCAATTCTGATGTCAATGCAATATGAGCTAGCACCTCTGTGTGGTGAAGTGACAAGGGTATTTCCTCAACCTGATGCGACTTACGACTTAAGGCATCAGCTACCACGTTGGCTTTTCCTGGATGATAGTGGACTTCCAAATTATAATCCTTAATCAACTCTAACCATCTCCTTTGTCTCATGTTCAACTCAGACTGAGTGAAAATATACTTAAGGCTCTTGTGGTCAGTGAAGATGTGCACTTTGTTGCCCAACAAATAATGCCTCCAAATCTTCAGAGAGTGAACTACAGCAGCTAGCTCTAAATCATGGGTAGGGTAGTTCACCTCGTGCTTCTTCAGTTGGCGCGAAGCATAAGCTATCACACGCCCCTCTTGCATAAGCACACACCCCAAACCTGTCTTCGAGGCATCACAGTAAACATCAAAGGGACTCTCAATATCAGGTTGAGCCAATACAGGAGCAGTGGTCAGAAAAGTCTTCAGGGACTGAAAAGCTTCTTCACAAGCTGGACTCCAAACAAACTTAACTTCTTTCTGGAGCAGCTTAGTCATGGGCTAGGCTATCTTGGAGAA
Organism: Miscanthus floridulus; assembly: GCF_019320115.1. Classification (NCBI taxonomy): domain Eukaryota; kingdom Viridiplantae; phylum Streptophyta; class Magnoliopsida; order Poales; family Poaceae; genus Miscanthus; species Miscanthus floridulus. The sequence continues at coordinate 78,000,124 of NC_089591.1, forward strand.
ATCAGGGATGAAACATCGATAGTATCCAGCTAGCCCAAGGAACTGACGGATCTGGTGTACAGACCTAGGAGACTTCCAATCTAATACATCTTGCACCTTGCTGGGATCTACAGAAACGCCTTCAAGTGTCAACACATGTCCCAAAAACTGCACTCGATCTAACCAAAACTCACACTTGCTGAACTTAGCATACAGCTGGTGCTCCCTTAGCCGAGTCAGTATTATCCAGAGGTGATGGGCATGCTCTTACTCATTCTTGGAATAGATTAAGATGTCATCAATGAAAACTACCACAAACTTATCCAGCTCCAGCATAAAAACTAAGTTCATTAGGTACATGAAGAAGGCCGGGGCATTGGTGAGGCCGAAAGACATCACTAGGTATTCATAGAGCCCATACCTAGTAGAGAAAGCTGTCCTTGGTATATCCTGTGGCCTGATCTTGATCTGATGGTAGCCCGATCGGAGATCTATCTTCGAGAACACCATGGCACCAGCTAACTGATCAAACAAAGTATCTATGCGGGGTAAGGGATACTTGTTCTTAACTGTTACCGCATTGAGAGGGCGGTAATCCACACACATCCGCAGAGTACCATCCTTCTTCTTCACGAAAATTGCAGGGCAACCCCATGGTGAAGAACTTGGGCGGATGAAACCCTTGTCCATCAACTCCTCCAGTTGTTTCTTCATTTCTGCCAGTTCTCTCGGAGCCATGCGGTACGGACGCCTAGAGATAGGAGCAGTACCAGGCTCAAGCTCAATGGAGAATTCTACCTCACGGTCCGGTGGCAATCCAGGAAGATCTTCAGGGAAAACATCTGGGAACTCACATACTACTGGAATGGAGGTAAGATCGGGAACGGCTTCAGCATGGGCAGCAACAGGTAAGACCGGTTCTGAGGGTATGATGAGAGACATCCTATCCTCAGAAGACGGAAGCCGTAACTCTACACTTCTTCTCTTCATATCCAATACTACCCCATACGCCCGCAACCAGTTCATTCCAAGAATAACATCAATGCCTTGCCCAGGCATTATCATGAACTGTAGACGGTAAGTGTGGGTGGCTAATACCAAACTTACTGTATCCGTGCGGGTATTGATGAACACCTGAGAACCCACAGTATGGATCTTATAAGCATACGGTATAGCCACAAGTGATAGGTTGTGCCGCTCTACAAACCCCATGCTCATAAAGGAATGTGATGCACCAGAATCAAACAACACCAAAGCTGGATGGGATTCGATGGTGAACATACCAGCCATGACTGTCTCCTGCTACACAACTTGCTGAGCATCCGTGAAGTGCACCTGACCAGATCTGCTGGGCACCTTCCTCTTGATGAAAGTCCTCTTAATCAGCCTGGAATTTGCAGATGGCTGAGACGGCTGAGCTGTCTGCTACTGAGGACACTCCCTAGCATAGTGGCCCTCCTTGCCACACTTGAAACAAGCACCAGGCTTGTTCCCGAATCCCTGACGAGGTGGGACCTGCTGTCCCTGAGTCTGCTGGGGCTGCACCTGCTGCTGAGGTGCCTTGTACTGAGTAGCAGAAGTATGTGATGTCTGCTGGGGTGACCAGAACGGAGGCCTGTCGGATGGTTGATAGGGCCCCCGCCTAACAATTTGCACCTTCTGAGTATGAGGGTGGCTGGAGGATCCAGCTGCCACCCTCCTCCGCTTCCAATCCGCCTGAGATGCCCGCTGAAAACCCTCAAGAGCAATGGCGGCGTTCATCAGAGCCCCAAAGGTCTGATAGTTCCCCAGGTACAGTTTCTCCTGAAGAGCAGGAGTGAGACCGCGAAAGAAGCGATCCTTCTTCTTGTCATCCGTGTCCACCTGACTACCAGCATACTGAGCCAAGTGGTTAAACTGGGTCACATACTCCATTACCGTCCTGCTCCCCTGACGCAGCTCCATGAACTCGGTCACCTTCTGGTGGATAACACCAGCAGGTATGAAGAACTCGCGGAAGGCGGTGGAGAACTCCTACCACGTTGCCGGGTGATCCGGCAGCTTCGTGGCCTGGAAAGTCTCTCACCAGGCACCTGCGGACCCCAAAAGCTGCTGGGACGCAAAGTGCACCTTCTGCTCGTTGGCCACTCCAAGCAGTCAAAACTTCTGCTCCAGTGTGCGAAGCCAGTGCTCCGCCTCCAACGGATCATCCGACGGTGTGAACGTGGGCGGGTAGGTCTTGAGGAAGTCCTGGTAAGAGGACTATCCCTCAGGACGGCGAGCACCACCCCCATTCCCACCGTTGCCTCCGGGGCCTCCACGGGCGAGACCCGCGATGGCCTGTGCCATAATCTCCATGGCACGAGCTGTCTCCTGACGAGCAGCCAATAACTCCACCATGACCTCCGCGGCGGACAACGACGGAGGCGGTGGCGGCGGTGGGAAAGGATGAGGAACCAAAGGTGGAACCTCCCGAGCTCCCTCATCGTCACGCTCAAAGGCCCGACCACTGTCACCATGGCCCTCATTGGCCGCTCCCGAACTAGTGCTCCCACGTCTAGACCTCAGATTCATCTGTAAGAGAGACGAACCAACCATTAGGACACCTTCCTGATAGGATCCAGAGATTAAAGAAATGGCAGCACATTTATTAAAGCATTCATTAAGTTAGTTCTACCAATTTACTACTTTCATTATACGTGAAGGGGGATTTCCTAGATCAAGTAAGATGCTACTATATGATGCATGCTTCGACCTATTCGTTCACTCAAGCCGGGATATAGTGGCGTTCGTAACATTTTCGGCACATCGCACACTCACTTTCCGTATACTAAGCGATTTCTTATGCAACGTAAGTCAGTGTACCTACAGAAAACTGATTAGATAAAACCAATGCCGCTATCCTAGATACACCATATAGCTAGGGCTTATACTTATATAACTTAACTTAATCGCATCCTACTTTTCGCAAAACTTTTGTTGGTCAAACTTTTAGTTTTGTAAAAGAGTGAGGAACTCATGACCATTATTGGCTCTGGTACCAACTGTGGCAGAACCACCCGGAATAGCGTACTTACGGAGGCGCTCGTCTTCCACCAGACACTAAGCACCCCGAAAGCCACTACCACGAGCGGTATCCGTCGGGCACACCCCGAGGGAGAACCCGAAAGATCCACATTTATCCCAAGGATCCAATAATGAAAACGAGTTACAACACAAGTCCATCTCATACATTAGAGTTTCTTAAAAGTACATTATTACAATACCAAATACAGAGTGCGGAATGATAAACAGCGGAATATTAAAAGATAACATCTAGCGATAAGATAACGAGGATTCCGTCTGAGCCCACTAGATGGATCCTCCACACAAGGAACTCCTCAAGCATCACCTGCAACAGGGGTAAAATAAACCCTAAGTACACAATGTACTCGCAAGACTTATCCGATCAATGGGAATACTTTCCCGACTCCAAGGAATATGCTAGGCTTTATGGTTGCTGGTTCTCTTTTAGCAAAAAGCAATACTAATAGTGAATCCTTATTGATACATTATTATCATCAGCCGGATTAAGTTTTCATCTAGTCAATCTATATAAGCACCTGTTCTACTTTCAAGCAGGGGTTGAGCAATCGATATTGTTCCTTCTCCTTTTTCACTTCCAGTTCTTACTACGGTGCTAAACCGCAGACAAGCCGTACCGGATAACCCGGCGATTCGCGAATCAATGTACCTAGCTGGGTGCCCCGAAGACACACGCCCCTGCTTGTACCCCAGGCACAAACAGGACTAACCCACCACTCTCCTGTCCCGGGTGTCCAGGTCCCCGTCCAAACTTGGACTCCAAGCCCCCGCCTCTGAATCCCGGACTCAGTGCGGCGCAAGGACCTCCACCACCTCCTCTTCCCATCAGTCGGTCCGGAAAGAGCCGGATCCATGACAAGAGAGCAGCAAGTCTTCCCTGCGCCCATACCCAAGTATGTGCTCGGGACAATAGTCTGTGACTTGCCTAGAGTCATATGCAATGACCGGTCCTTAATCGACACAGACAGGGAAAAAGTGTAACCGAGCTATGCCCTGTTGGCCGCAGGACACAACCCCTCACACCCACCAGTACCAAAATCCACATCCCTGTCCGGTCACCATTTTTCCTTTCCATTATTTCATCATGATATCATAGTGTAATCACCTATTTGCGAGTAACGGCAGGTTACTCACGCTACCGACATCCTGAGCATAGCAGCTACTCGACCTGCACTAGTAGGACTCATGGTGGATATATCTATGCATGTAGTTTCCATAAAATGCATGTAACGTAAATGCATATCATATAAATATATTCAGTGATCATTTAAAAATAGGGGTTATGCACCGGGGCTTGCCTTGGGCAGGTGCCGGGTCAGCAAAGTCAGCACCAACCGGCTCCTGGGCTTCCTCCTGTGCGAAGATCTCCTCCTCGTACTCCTCGATCACCTCGTCGTACTCCGGCTCGACGACGGGCACGAAGTCTACCAGCTCGTGATCTACATGCATGAAATGATGATGCAATGCTTATGAATATAACAACAACAGCTCTTAAAATAAAAGTACATTGATTTAGCTACTAAGCTATGGATATCGACCACGGTACTAGGCTACCTATTGTCACCGATAACCATTTTGAAGTATCATTATTGTTATAGCAACTACAGCTATTCTTACCCCTAATGCTAGTTTACGATACATACCCTAAAGCAAGGATAATAACTATGCCATTAAGCGACTCGCTCTATGGCTACCTATTTTACAGCAAGTATGTAAAGATCCTAAGGACCCTACCGTAACAATTTCGAAGCTAAAACTATTGCCGGTTTACCACAACAAATCCTGCAATTAAAGATCGATATACTGCTAAGCTCTCTACTTTAATCTTATGAGCCTACCATCCTAACAGTTAATGGTGAACTAACTGTACTAGCAGGTAGATGGCATTTTTGTGAACCTAACAAACTTGGTTTCACTATTTTAGGACATCTACACCATTTGCTATCATTTATCAAAGTTCAGCGCATAACTAAACTAACTAAGCAATTCTATTCTCAGGAACAACCGAAACAGGCCTCGTGGCCCACTGGCCTGGCTCGGCAGCGGCGCAGCAGCGGGCGCGGCCCAGCGCAGGCGCGGCAGCGGCCCAGCGGGCGTAGCAGCGGCAGCGCAAGCGCAGCAGCGCGCGGGCGCGGGCGAGCGAGCGCAAGCAGGTGCGGCCAGCAAACGGCAGCAGGCGCGCGGCCCAGCGCAGCGGGCGGCCTAGCAGCGGGCACGGCCCAGCGCGGAAGCAAGCGCGGGCGAGTGCGCGCGGCCCAACAGCGCGGCAGCAGGTGGCCAGCGCGAGCAGCGCAGCCCAGCAAGCGACAGCAGCCCACAGAGGCGTATTTCAACGTATTACGGCTTTATTTTCCTACATGAAAGCGGCCACAAAACACATGTGACGTAGGGGTGACGTCAAGATGACATCAACAAGCTAATAACAGCAGTAACGCACCGTCGCTGCTCTGCTTGCTCTGCTCTGCACGGGACGTGGTTCCGCCGGCCACAGAGAGGATGCTACTGGGCGGTGGAGCTTCGAATGAGTGGGCAGAGCGATGCACAGCTGAAGGAGAAGCTAGCAGTGCGGTGGATTGAACTGGTATGCTCTAGTTCAGTGGATGGACGACGGCGCAGCTCACCTCGTTCTTATGGAGCAGGCGGAGCTGTGCTTCCAAAATTGAAGCACAGTGAGGTGCTACAATGGGCAAGGTGGTGTCAATCAAGCTGCTGGCTGTCTCGCGGAGCCACGGACGCGACGAATTTCATTAACGCTCTACGGTCACGTCGAATTGAAAGCAAGAGGTACCGTTGGCCAAGGTTTCAGCGGAGACAGAGGCGTTGGCACATCCACGGTCATTAACACAAGGTACACGTGCACATGACGACGGAAGACAGTGAGACGTGCCCAGGCGACTGTCCGCGCGGTCGACCCACGCGAGTGCAGAGCTGATAGGACTCGTGCGCAGTGTGCTTGCGTGCGGTGGCAGGCAAAGGCACAGTGGTGACCATGGTCAGTGATGGCTTGTCCGAAGCAGATGACGTGCACGGGTTTTCTACAAATTACCAAAAGTGGCTTCATCGACCCATTTATAACTTACGCGAAATGACTTAAACTTCGAACGGTTTCGCGTCGAATTCCAATTCCGAGCTACCTGTTTCATTGTCGACTACTGAGTTCGTACTACAAATTTTATTAAAGTTCACATACACGATCTACATCATTTTTATTTAATAAAAATCCGTTTAGAATACTAAACAATATAAAGCGACATGAAACTTAACATTTATTTCCCGTTTCGGATAAACGTTTCAAATATCGTATATTGATTTATACTCCAATTTACACACATATGCACATATACATGATGCTCCTGCGATGTTTTAGCAAAACATTACAATGTAACACCGGGGTGTTACAATTTGTAGTCTGGCCGAAGAACTAAACGTGCCCTTAATCCACATATCCACTCAGGAGGGTTGGTGTTGTCCACTGTTGAGACAGTGGCGCAATTTTTCCAAAAAAAAAAACGCACGCACATCGAACATGCTCCAATCTCCTCATTTCACACACGCCTCGACGGCTTTGCCGACATTGCACACCTCCCAAGAAATCCTACTGCTCTGCTGCTGCGTCGTAACTTGGAGTACACCCAAGCTTATTTCCATGGTCATACATTCTCAAGAGGATAGCTTGTCAATGGCAGAGCAGGCAGTGTCAAGCAAGAGCGGCAGTGAGTTGCATGCATTGTTGTTGTTGACTGTTGAGCCGGGTGAAGAGAGCAAAGTCTTGACTCCTGTAGTAATAGTATGCTGTGATGACAGATGACCAGGAGTAGTCGAGGTGATTATCGACGATCAATATAATCTGGCTAGCCAAGAGGAGAGCCGGTTAGAGTTGGAGCATACAGTGCCATACATCCGGAAGGAGGTATCAGAGGAGCAGGTCCATCGATTTGCTCGACATTGGTCAATCATGATATGCGGAACAGGCGTCGGGATTATAGTAGGAAAAGGGGCTCAATCAGGCATGTTTCAGACTTTTGGTTCGTTCAGAAAGTAAAAACAGTTTACTTTACTTATGGCTTGGCTATTGCGTTCCTGAGGGACAGTCGTCTGCATGTCCTCGCGGAAATTTTTTCAAATAACAATTTTTTAATAAACAATTGCAAAGGTAGCAGTAGACACAGCAGTCGATGAGAAGGCAGCAGTCGATGAAAAGGGACCTGTCGGCTCTCCGATGGCCGAGAAGTCAGAATTTTTTTTAAATATTAATTTTTTAATGATTAATTTCAAATGAAGCCGTACATACAGCAGGCGATAAGAAGCCGGTGTGGTTCGTGCGACGAGGACCTGTCGGCTCTCCCCTGGCCGAGAAGTCGGAATTTTTTTTGAATAATAATATTTTAATGATTAATTGCAAATGTAGCCGTACATAAAACAGGTGATAATACGGCGAGGACCTGTCGGTCCTCCGATGGCCGATAAGTCGTAATTTTTTTAAATAACAATTCTTTAATGATTAATTGCAAATATAGCAGTATACACAACAGCCGATAAGAAGCCGGAGGTGTTGGCTCGTACGGCAAGGACTTGTCGGCCCTCCGCTGACCGATAGGCTAGTGCCTCGCGCAGACAGTCGCATCCATTTGCCTCTTCCTCGCTGATCCGACACTAGGCTGCGCTGCGGCCGTTCGTCGGAGTGTTCTCACACGGCGGTGGGGTTTGGTGCGGCAGCATGGCATGCTTATGCGGCAACGCGGCATTTGCGGTGGTGCGGGTTGAAGCGGCGCTGCGGGCCTACGCGGATCATGCAGCCGCATAAACCCGTTGTGGGAATGCGGGCTGGCCAACGGGATTACACGGGCTTGCCCAATAGGAAGCGAGTCGGTTAACGTCAAAAAACAGGATGCGAGTCGGGATCGAATTCCTCACCGGCCTGGAATCGATTACCCGTTTGACTTTTCCCTCCCTCCCGGTATAAAAATAGCAGGACTGCCCGTCCACCTCGCTGGGACGCTCCTCGCCATAGACCACGACGACGACGCAGGCACGCTTCCCTTACGGTGCCTATTTACTGATGCTCTAGAGGCCCTGGTCGCCTCTGCGACGCATCGTGCCTGCGACACCAATGCCCCTGATCGAGTCCGAGTGACCAACAGCACACGGATCCCCTCCCCTCCAACGACGGCCCTGCGGTGTCCACCTTATTGCCTGCGTCTTCATCTCACATAAGGTACGCGCTTCTCCGAGCTTGTGACTTTCTGCAACTGTGATTTGTGTGTGTTCCATTAATTCCAATGGCCTGCCTGATAACATGTAAGCGTCAATTAGATATAGATATATAATTAATGATTGTGAATCCCGGGGGAATAATCATTGTATGGCTTGTGACCGTCCGGCTGCCGCTTGTGACCCTTGTTGCGCTTAGTATGGCTTTGTGAGGACTTGTATGGCTTGAGCACCACTAACCGCAACAATCCCAGATTCGCAGGTGATCTCCAACTAACCGTACTGTTTTCGCAGGAGGTCTCCGGGCGTATCACCGATGTCATCAGGTTCCAACGACGCGGACACCGCTCCATGGGCCGACTTCCTGCCGGAGCTATGCATTCTCGTCTTGGACCACCTAGACGTTATCGGCATCATCCGCTTCCCGGCGGTTTGCTCGGACTGGGCCACCGCTTCCAAGAACACCCACTGCCCTCGCCTGCTGTCAGGCACGCCGACGCTGCTCACGTCTAGCTTGGACCCTGAAGGCTACGACATTGAGTACGACGTGGAGCCAGGCGCCTTCGGGCTCCATGACGTCACCACCGGCAAGTCCTGCTACGGCGAGGCCGAGGGGCTGAAGAAGCGGACCTGGATCGGCGGCAAGAACGACTGGCTGGTGACTACGGACTTGAGGTGCAGCGTCGAGCTCCTGAACCCCATCACGGGCGTCCGCGTCCCGTTGCCGTCCTTCGCAACCATCCCAGGCGTCGAGGTGGTGGAGGTCCGCGATCGTGGCCCCGGTGTCTCCTTCGAGAAATCGCCGCACCATTTCCAGAAGGTCACGCCCAGGTTTCGGATGCCGGCGCACCGTCTCCAGAAGGTCATGCTGTGTCGGACGCCGGCACACCCGAGCGGCTACCTGGCCGTGGCTCTCTTCTCCTCGGGTGACAGCACGGGTTTGGTTGCTTTCACCGCAGCCGACGATAAGCGGTGGACGCTGTTGAAGAACCCTGAGGGATTACACTATCTCGGTACGTACACGGACGTCACTGTCCACAAGGGCAAGGTGCTCGCCGTGGCCACATCTGGAAACATCTGCTCCTGGGACATGGACGTTGGCACAACCACAGAGCCCACGATTTTGCCACCACTGGACATCGACATCGACTACTGTGTCAAGCGCGTATTCTACCTGGCCACGTCGAGCGGCGGCGACCTTCAGCTGGTCTGCATGTTCGGCGACAACGAGGACATCAAAGACACGCGCTGGTGGAGGATAGTGTTTGATTTCCAGTGGAGCTTCTGGCCACGCAGCGTTTTGCTCCACGAGCTCGACGCCGTCACCGACACGTGGCGACGCGTTGGGGACCTCGGCGGTGGTCGCGCCCTCTTCGTGGGGGCCAACTACCCTTTCTACGTCGACGTGCCTCGCGATGGCTCCAGAGATCCTCTTCTCCAGGCAGATTGTGTCTATGTCACGGACTTGATCAACTGTGACGCTGGCATCTTTGATCTGAAGCTAGGAGATGACTTCAAATTCAACTTGGATGCTCGCCTCTGTTATCCGGCACTGAGTGATCCGTTGCAGATGCCGATGTGGTTTCGGCCAACTGCGGCGTTACCCAAGAGCACAAGTGCCGTAGTATAGAAGACCAGCAGACATTACTATTGTAGTTGAAATAAATGGCATTCGCAATGCAAGAAACTTTGAATCTTTAGTTATGTAACAATAACAATATTGATCTTTTGCTAATGGATTGATATGTATAAGTAGTACATTTGTCTCCAAATAACCTTTATATTATTTAATCTTTTTCGCGATTGGAACAAATGTGTGTAAAGTAAACATTCAGAAGCAATTTCGAGCTTCATGTTTGAAATTTTTTTTGGCAAAACGCCTAGTTGGAAGGACAAGTGTCTTCCCTTTTTGGCAAAACGCCTAGTTGGAAGGACAAGTTCCTGTATATCAGAACAACACCTATATGCACATGCAAACATTTGAGTAATTGACTACATAGAACTTCACTAATCCAAAAGTAATTCCAACTTCATGTATGCAACCAGCCACTGTTATACTTTGATTGGGGATAGAGACAAGTGTCAATTAAAACAAAATACACGAGGCATTCTATGTTATGATATTTCTCAACCAGAAAAAAAAAAGGTAGGATGGCTCAAGTACACAGCTAGAATAGACTCTGTATAGCACCAGAACATGCCCGGAAAAAACCATCAATTGCTAGTCTTGTTTAATGTCCCCAAAGAAAAGGTTGCCCCAGGGCGAGTTTCCGACACCGTTGGGTGTGATGTTAGTATGTACAGTACCCATAAGTGAAGGCATACTAGATACACCAAGGCCCAAACCTGGGCCTTTGGATTCCGCCTCAAAAAGATATGCCCGGCTGAGAAGATCGAATCAAGCTGTCGGATTGCAGATCCCAGTTGCTGTTGTCCAGCCCTTATCCTGTCACCAAGCTTTGGTGAATGTGATTGTTGCCATGCACCAGCTTCAATGTCCAATCTTGATGAGCTTGAAGAAGCTAATGATGAGGCACTGTTGTCGAGCAACCTCGTGACTGCCTGTAGATGATGGACAATGTTATTCTCGTCGCATGCACATTTACTTGGGTATTTTACTAGGTCCGGTCAGAATATTTTATAAAAATGACTAAAATACAGTGGGTCTACATATACATACCTCGATTCTCATTAACAGAGCTGCCTTCTCTGAAGATAGGGACTCAACCTAAAAAGAGAAACATTTGATTTTGAGCCTTTGAATGATAGCCCTGTACCAGTGTAGCCAATAGATACCAAGAGCCAGTATCACTATGCGAATAATAGCAATTATCCTCAGACGGGTAACCATATTTTTTGTGTTAGGTCAATATTTATTATTCATATCGAGGTGTTTTCTTTCCAAATCTTGATGATTTTCTAAGTTCCCTAACTCCATTTATAGTACCAATGAAAATAGGGAAGGGTTCTCAATACAATGACCTAATCATGTTTTTTCTACTGTAAAACCCATGCTGATCCAAAAAAACAGGTAACAAAATCGCAAGATATGCTGTAAAACAGAAAACAAACAGGATGTGATATGATGAAAGAGCCCACATAAGGAATGAACCTGCATTTGTTTCTGAATCAACCGATCAGTTAGTTGATCAAGCCTCTTCTTGAGCTCAGTTTCCACCTCTGTAGGATGAACCATGTCTCTTCTAGTCAGCTCAATGCTTTCTTCAATCTTCCTTGCCTATTTGAGAAAAAAACAAGGACCAAATTGAGATAATTGGTTAACATAACTATTAGCTGCACACAGAATGTAAAATACTCAAATCACTAGCACAAATGACACTCAGCCTAACAGCACCAGAACCTAAGTATGAAATATTCAAGAAATTACAACACATGCAGAATTAGTTTTCTTTAGGATGACTTTAGTTGGATGCCTTTAGTTCCTTGCTTCCAGGTTTTACTGTATTAGGCGACAATAAAACAAGGGCACAAGGGTATTCCAAACCAAGTCAAATGGGACAAAAAGTTTAAAACAGTGAGACAACTGAGCCTCACTTTAATGTTATACCACAGTACAATGACCAAAACACTATGATATATGGGAGATCAATAAGCCAGAGTAATACTAATAAGATCCAATTGAGCTTATAGTTATTAAAGGAATTCCTGAATCAAGACTCTAATTTGTAAATAAGAATTAATTACTACAGGCGGTCAGTCATACACAGGAGAACCTACCTTGTCCTTCAAGCTCACAATTCTGTCACATATCAGAGCGTATTCTGCATCAATAATTTCTTCCTGCAGCTTGAACCTTCTCAAAGATTCTATCTAGACAAAAGTTAACTCATATTACAATTAGATAAGGTAAAGACATATTTTCTAGGAGTCAATAGTTCTACTCAAAAAGGCTCAATGAAATATTATATCAATTGTGTGGAATGAAAAGCAACTGGCAAATGTAAGTTGATTGCTTACTTCATCAACCGGAGGGGCACTTGTCTTTTGTATCTTTGCTAGCTTTCTTTTGTATTCTTGTTCATGGAATGATAGCAAAGGTCACATACCAAAAAACAGTGCTATTAGTCGAGATAAAAAAAGAATGGCATGTCAAACTTAAATCAGTTCAAGAAGGAAACAAAATAAGTCATTAATATACCATTGGCCTAAGAATGAAATAAGACTGCTTAAAAAACACAGTAGACTCTAAAGCCAGGGAGCCCCAAAAAGAAGGCCATTGTCAACTTACTATCCTGAGCAAGTTTCTTCAATTCAACTTCCTCTCGAAGCTGCGCCACTTGATCAACCTATTCAAGTATAAAGAATAACAAGCTTTCAGTTTAATGATAGAGCATTGTATAATTTGTGAAACACCTATGAAGTATGAATCGCATTCAACTCATCGCTAGCAGTTGTTATGTTAAAATATCGGACTCCAGCAATAGGAAGGCAACAAAATATAGTTAATTACATTTGTGTACGAAACTTGGAAGGTCCCGGGTTCGAGTCGCGGTCTCCTCCCATTGCACAGGCGAGGGTAAGGCTTGCCACTGACACCCTTCCCCAGACCCCGCACAGAGTGGGAGCTCTCTGCACTGGGTACATTTGTGTACGAAACTCCAGGGCATGATCACTCTAGACTAACCCATTATTTCAATGCCAGAATGTATCAACTTTGTCTAGTCATAACATTTTGGACCACATGTTAAGGTGCAGGCTCTCGAAAATGCCAGAGTTCTCCAAACTTGAAGGGAAGAATAAAATTCCTATGTTCAACTATCTATGCATAGTCACATCTATAGTTTGCCTCTACATCTGCTGTTGACTCAGAGCAGGGCAGTCTGTAGATACTCCATTGTTTCTTACCTTAAGCCTAAAAACACAATACACAAAGAGGGAGGAAAAAGAAAACATACTTGAACTTCCAGATTCCATTGTTCCCTGGCAAGTGACTTTGCAAGCTCACCGTTTGTAACCTGCGAAAATCTTCTTTAAGAGCATTGCTAAGACTTGTGAAGGTTGGGTGGGGGTCATTTGTAGACAGGTATATACCTCAAGTCTAGCCAATCGTGCAAGGGCTTCCATTCTAGTGCTATGATGTCTCTGTTTCTCTATCTCCACTGCTTCCATTGTTTCGATCATACTAGTCTGCAACTCTGAAGCCTGAAACATGTTGAACAAAAAGCTAATAAGGAATCACCACTTTCTAGAAACCATCTCAACAGGATAACTTATGTATAGAAATGTTTTTGCATATGAATACTTGACTCTGCCTTATAGGTACTTGGGATCAACTTACAGTTCCATAACCAGTGAAATATGTGCAAGATTTTGTGCTCTAATGCAGTATTGCACCAAAGAAAAAAAGAAAAAAATCCAATCTAAACAGAATATATTTTGCAGATTAACAAACAAAAAACATACTCCCAACATCACAAATTATTGGCCGTTTTGGCTTTTATAGGTACCTATGCACCTAGATGGACATATAAGCTAAAAACTTTGTAGACCTATAATTTGGAATGGTGGGAGTACAATGTGGTACTAACTGAATGGTGATGCAAATCACAAAAAATAGCTAACATCATGCATGCTATAAGAGCAGTTTTTCTTGCTCTGTTCAGAGCTGTATATGTTAATGTCATCACATTAAGCAACCTCTCAAGTCTGAAGCGACACAAAATAGCCATGAAGCGACCTCACCTCCTGCGCCTGCTCCTTCTCACACTCGGCGAGCAGCTTCTCAAGCCCGGCCTTCTCCCCCTCGAGCCTCGCAACAGCCTCTTCGCGCTCAGCAATAGCGCGTGCAGCCATGGCCGCAAGCCGCTCAGCCCGCCGCCGTCTCCTCTCCTCCTCCCTCCGCCTCTCCTCCTCGGAATCCTCCGAGTCGTCGCTCCCTGATCCATCTGAGTCCTCATCGCTCCCGCTCTCGGAAGCGACACCCTTACCGTCCTCGCGATCCCCACGATCTGCTTCTGGCTTCACCTCGGACACCACCTCCACCGTTGGCTCACCACCGGCCTGATCCTGCACCGCGAGCACCGCAGCCGCGGACGCGGAGCGGCGGGGCCCTGGTGAAGGCAGGGAGGGGCGCTTCGCTGCGAGACGGAGGCCGAGGGAGGGGGGCGGGCCGGACGGCGGCGGCCTGCGCGGGGGCGGCACGTCGAGGAGGTCATCGGCGGAGCGAGATGTTGTGGCGTGCAGCGCGGCGAGGTCGGAAGCGGAGGGGGACTTGCCGAGGGATTCCGCCGCCTGCTGATCGATCTGAAACGCAAGAGAAGTGTAGAGTCAGAAGAGCTGGAGTGAGGAGAAGACTCAGGAGGGGATGGGGCGACGTCGCGGCGAGGGACGAAGAGAGCGCTGGCTTGCCTGGTGGAGCAGGGTCTCGGCTGCTTTGAGCTTGGAGGAGATCCACCCCGCCATGGCGCGGCGAACGGAGGCGCCGCGGGCGTGGGGATTGGAGTGACGCCGCGCGGCTGGTTGGTCGATGACTGACGTAATGGGCCCGCCCAACCGCCGCAAAAGAAATTCTCGTTTTTCCATAAATCAATCTGTTTGTACTTTGATCAAAATTATATTAAAAAGTATTAATATTGATGATACAAAATTAATATTATTAGATTAGTTATAGAATATATTTTTATAATAAATCTATTTGGAGACATAACTGCTAATAATATTTACTAGAAATTTGGTCAAACTTGAATAAATTTGACCGGCACAGATCCTATAATTGTATTCTTTTGTGGATGAAGAGAGCATCAAGTTCCACTTCAAAAAAAAAAAAAACCTTGCTCAAGAACGTCCCGTCCCAAGGGATATTGGGTTGCGGCCAATTGCATCAAATCTATCAAACCACTCAGGCGTGTTAGTGAATTAATAGATGGAATAAATATGCAATGGAGGCTTGACGTGATTCAAAGGTACTTCTATAATATGGATGCTCAGGTAATAAAAAATATTCCTTCGAGTTCATGTGGGCAAGATGATTTCTGGGCATGGCACTATGATGTGGTATATTCTCGTTTAAATCTGCTTACAGAATGATTATTCATAGTAGGAATCAAATACAAGATTGGCTCGATGGCAAGGTAGAGAGCTCGGACACTGTAGGAGCTAAAAGGAGATGGAAATTATTCTGGAAGGTCAAGGTACCGTCTGTCGTGGGGTCAAAACCGCGGTAAGCATGTTATTCGAGTCGGTGTCAGAGTACGGGTCTCCGGTAGCTCGGGTGGACTCAGTAACAAAACAATCATGCAGGGGAGATGCAACGGTTTATCCTGGTTTAGGTTAATTCGGTCCCTACGTCCTGCAACCGATGATCCTTATACTCAAGAGCACCCAAAATCGGGGGGTTACAACTAAGTGTAAAGGAAGAAGATTTGGTAGGGGGGTTAGCTCGGTGCTAATTCTAAAGTTGCCTCTCCATCGGTGGAGCCTTCCCCCTCGTCGGAGAGGAGGAAGACGACGGGATACGGTGGAGGAGAGGCTCTTGGTGCCCCTCTCTGGGTTGCCTTGCCCTCTGTGCAAGGCGGAGGCGGATGGAATGGAGTGTTTAGTGATCAAAATGGAATCCTCTCCTCCCTAGGTCCGACCTTATCCCTTATATAACGAGATAGGTCGGGTACATGGTGGTTTGGGGGTTTAGTTTACGGTCTACGTGCGTCGGAGTCCAGGAGGGTCTTGCAGCGGTGCGTCGTGGACCGTGGCGGTGTCTTGGAGCCGAAAAAGCCTTGGGCGTCGTCCGACTACTCTGTTCTGACACTCTGCATGTCAGGCGGTGTCCGCTTGGACCAGCCTCCCCCAGGTGAGACCTTCTAGAGTCTTCTTAGTGGCGAGGAGGTCGGCTCCAGGGGCTGACGCACGGGCCTGGAAGCTTGCGAGCCCCCGGAGACCATGGAAAGCTTTGTCTTCTTATGTCACGCCCCGGTCGTGACCCTGTCGGAGGAGCAGTTGGCAGGACCACGCCTGGGGAGCGGCTGAAAGGTTCTAATGGCTAGAGGGGGTGAATAGCCTATAAAAATTTCTACAACAACACTTAGCAAACCGGTTAGACAAATATGAGGCGAAGCGAGTGTTGCGCTAGCCTACTAAAAATGCAAGCCACCTATCACGATTCTAGTTTATATAGTCTCTATCCATATAATGGTTATGTCACTACACTAAGTTAGTGTGCTCGCAAAGGCTAACTAAAGAGCCACACTAACCAAACTAACAAGCTCTTATGACTAGCTACACTAAAGAGCTTGACAACTAATTTGCGGTAATGTAGAGAGAGAGAGCAAGATGGTTATATCGCCGAGTCGAGGAATGAACCAATCAATCATAAGAATAAATACCAATAAAGACCAATCACCTCAGAATCAAATGATGACATAATGATTTTTTTCACCGAGGTTCACTTGCTTGTCGGCAAGCTAGTCCTCGTTGTGGCGATTCACTCACTTGGAGATTCACGCGCTAATTGGCATCACACGCCAAACCCTCAATAAGGTGCCACACTGATGAGGATCACACAAGCCACGAGCAATTTACTAGAGTACCTTTTTGGCTCTCCGTAGGGGAAAGGTCAAGAATCCTTCACAATCACTACGATCGAAGCCGGAGACAATCACCAACCTCCACTCGACGATCCTCGCTGCTCCAAGCCGTCTAGGTGGCGGCAACCACAAAGAGTAACAAGCGAATCCCATAGTGAAACTCGAACATCAAGTGCCTCTAGATGTAAACACTCAAGCATTGCACTTGGATTCACTCTCAATCTTACAAAGATGATGAATCATGATGGAGATGAGTGGGAGGGCTTTACCTAATCTCACAAGGTTGCTATGTCAATACAAATGGCCAAGCGAGTGGGCTTGAGCTGGCCATGGGGCTTAAATAGAAGCCCCCATGAAATAGAGCCAGTGTACCCCTTCACTGGCACAACTCGGGGTGACCGGACGCTCCGGTCAGATCGACTGGACGCACCCTGCCAGCGTTCGGTCAACGGACGACTGCCACATCATCCCTCTCTTCAAATACTAAGCGCCTGATCCCAACGGTCAAGTGATGACCGGACACAGCTTAGTGCCACGACTGGACGTAGGACCCCAGCGTCCGGTCACTTCCAATAAGCCTCCACTCGCGACCGGACGCGTCCGGTCATGCCCGACCGGACTCACCCAACATCCGATCACTCACTATCTCCTCTGTGCGCTGCCACGTTAGCAGGACCAGATGCACCCCGCCAGCGTCCGGTCAAAGACCGACGCCAGCATCTTCACTGCTTCCACTGACTGGACGCTCCGGTCCAGTTGAGACCATCATCCGGTGCACTCTGTGAAACCCTATCTTTTCTGTACAGGGTGCTGGTGACACCGTCAGACTGTCCGCACTCTACGGACGAACACTCCACCGGTAAAGTTTCTAACCCTTGCTCAAATATGTCAACCACCAAGTGTATCACCTTGTGAACATGTGTTAGAATATTTTCATAAATGTTTTCAAGGGTGTTAGCACTCCACTAGATCCTAAATACATATGCAATCAGTTAGGGCATCTAGTGGCACTATGATAACCGCGTTTCGATATGAGTTTCATCCCTCTTAATAGTACAGCTATCGATCCTAAATGTGATCACATTCACTAAGTGTCTCGATCACCAAAACAAAAATGGCTCTTACCACTTATACCTTAGCCTTGAGCTTTTTGTTTTTCTCTTTCTTCTTTTCAAGTCCAAGCACTTGATCATCACCATGGCATCACCATCATCATGTATTTGATCTTCATTTGCTTCACCACTTGGAATGTGCTACCTATCTCATGATCACTTTGATAAACTAGGTTAGCACTTAGGGTTTCATCAATTCACCCAAACCAAACTAGAGCTTTCAACGACGCCGAGGAACCCCCGAGCATTGGTAGCTCAGGGCATGTCTTCTTGTGCTCGGGCCTTGACTGGCGTAGTGAGCTAGGCAGGAGCCAAGGATTGGGCTTGGTCGGGCCATAGATTGGGAGCCCAAGGCTCGGGGAAGCCCCCGAGCCCTAGGCGGAAGCTGCGGTTGAGTCAGGCCTAGGCAGATCTCTTTGCTAGAGGGTGCGCGCGAGCGTGCTCGATGGGCATAGCCCCCGGGCGATCCTGAAGGGTTCGGTCAGGGGGTCTTCTTCATTCGGGAACCATTGGACCCGAGGCTTAACATACATGTATGTTAGGATCTCGTCACTGTCAAAAATTCATATTTTGTCTTGGAGATTAGCCCATAATTCTTTAACAACCGGTGAAGTTCTTAAAGAAAGGCCAATGAGTGAACGAAGTGGGTGCAAATTATGTGGTGCTGTTATTGACTCATGGCGCCATGCTCTTTTCTATTGTACAATGTCAAGATGTGTTTGGGCTCTAGTAGATGAGGATCTCACTGAACATATTGTTGCAACTGAAATTGATAATCCAAAGACATGGTTGTTTCTTTATGCAGGAAACTTCATCTACAAAAGAATTTCAAAAACTTCTAATCATATGTTGGGCAATCTGGTGGTGGGGGGTCCAGAGAAAGGCATTACACGAGGATATATTTCAAAGCCCATTATCAATATTCAGCTTTATTACAAAATATCTTGATGATCTCAAACTGGTTGGATGGATTGAGGAGAATGAAACAACCAAGTCAACAAGAAACAAGCAACCAGCTTCCAAATGGATACCTCCGCCTGAAGCTTTCTTGAAGTTTAATGTTGATAGTGTGGTGGCACGATCTGAAGATTAAAAGACTATTGGTGTGGTGTGTCGGGATAATGTAGGGAATTATGTTGCTGCAAGTGCTATGGTCATTGATGGTTTAACTGATCCATCATCTTTGGAAGCTCTGGCTTGTAATGAAGCAATTTCCTTGGCCATGGACTTGTTCAAGACGGCGCTGCTCAAAGGATACAAGGCGCTCGGAGACTAGCTGTGGGGGTATAACCCCAGGTACCCATGGCAAGGGATATGGGCCGCACGGTCAGGGACGGTCTAGCCCACAAGATTCAAGACTTACGGCGCACGGCACTACTCGACGTACACTGCAAGACATCTAGAAGATTTGATTGGATACTATAAATATTGTAATCTAATACTTACCATGTAACCGACTAGGATACTTTCCTTATAACCCTACCCCTCCAGAGTATATAAGGAGGGGTAGGGTCCCCTAGTTAGCATGCCCCATCCCACATCTAATCACACACATAATATCATACGATAACCAGTATAAACCAACAGACCATAGCAGTAGGGTATTACATCGTGCTGATGACCCGAACATGTCTAACTCTTGTGTCTCTGTTGCCTTCTTGTTCTTGATTACGCGCACCTCCATCGATCAATCTACCTTCATGGGATACCCCTAGGAGGATTACCGACGATATTCTGTCGATAATTGATCTTGGGCAGCAAGTTTGGGGTCTTGATACGCGCATGTCAGATGACGTCGGCAAGCTTTCAAATTTATTTTCTTTGACCCTGCTACAAGATTCATTCTTTATCTTCTAGCGGGCTCGGGGACTAAGTGGCTACACTTCACCTGGCGGTGAATGTAGTGCTTATTTCTTGATTTACCCTCCTTATTGATGGAGTCTAAATGGCTACACTTCTCCTAAGTGGAAGAATTTTCAAATTTTATCTTGAGCCCCTTACATCCTTCTAGCAAACCTTACTTGGCTAAGTCTGAGGTCTCATAACTAGTCAAACTGGTCGGCATTGACTTTCACCGCCTAGGTTACCAGTTTAACTGGTCGGCTTTGACTTTCACCACCTAGGTCACCAGTTAAACTGGTCGGCTTTTATTTTCACCGCCCAGGTCACCAATTAAATTGGTCGGCTTTGATTTTCACCATCTAGGTCACCAGTTAAACTGGTCGGCTTTGATTTTCACTGCCCAGGTCACCAGTTAAACTAGTCGGCTTCAACTTCCACTGCTCGGATCACCAGTTAAACTGGCCGGCTTCACGTCAAACTGGTCGGACTTGTTCAAGACGACGTTGCTCAAAGGATACAAGGCGCTCGGGGATTAACTGTAGGGGGTATAACCCCAGGTACCCACGGTAAGGGACATGGGCCGCACGGTCAGGGACGGTCCAGCCCATAAGATTCAAGACTTGTGGCGCACGGCACTGCTCGGCGTATACTGCAAGACATCTAGAAGATTTAATCGGATACTACAGATATTATAATCTAATACTTGCCATGTAACCGACTATGACACTTTCCTTGTAACCCTACCCCTCCAGAGTATATAAGGAGGGGCAGGGGTCCCCTAGTCGGCATGCCCCATCCCACATCCAATCACACACGCAATATCATACGATAGCCAAACAAACCAGCAGGCCACAGGAGTAGGGTATTACGTCGTGCTGACGGCCCGAACCTATCTAACTCTTGTGTCTCTGTTGCCTTCTTGTTCTTGATTACACGCACCTCCGCCGATCAATCTACCTTCGTGGAATACCCCTTGGAGGACTGTCGACGATATTCTGTCGACACCCTCTGTCCTTAAATATCAGTCGTTTTCGCTTCTCGAGAAATAATTTTAACTAAATATATATTAAAAAATATTACTATGTATGGTACATAATTATCTAGTATCATTGGAAAGATCTTTGAATCTAGTTTTTTTAATAAATTTATTTAGGGATACAAATATTGTATGTATTTTCTATAAATCGAGTCAAACTTGTGGCACGTACAACAATGGCGACAATTATTTAGGGGCGGAGTGAGTAGTTGTCTTGTGGTTGTGGTGCCAGCGCGCGGTTAAAGCAATAACGATTCATTGTATTTATTTATTTAGGGATAAAGAGAACAAACATGCATTTTTAAAACAAGAGAAGCGCATGCGTCGGCGGGCAACTGACGTATCTACGTCAGTGGAAAAAAAATCCTACGCGTTCATTTGGAGATTAGACTGTCTCCAACAAGGAACTCATATGTGCACCTAAACCCAAAATGGATAGCAAGAGACCCAAAATCAGCCTCCAACAAAGTACCTATATAGGAGACCTATTTTGGGTTGCCTGAGAGGCGCAACCCAAATATGGGCATCCTCTCTCCTGAAAACCCATTTGCAGAAAGGATTTTCTTTTGGGTCTTGTTGTTTGAGAAGATGCTGAATAGGTATTGAACCTTTTGCCAGTAGCGCTACCTAAAGGATGAATGGGTTTATATTTTGGGTGTTGTTGTTGTAGATAGCCTTAGGGGCAGCTGAACTCCCGTGCTAGCACTATACGGCACGCTGGAATGGGCGGAGTCTGCTCTTCTACTATGCTGTCGAGCTAGGAATGGCCAGCGCCGGTTCCCGGTCAGCGCGCTTTTCGTTGTCGAGCGGATAGTATTGGCTGTTTGTTTTTGAATTTGAGTACATTTGATTGATCGGCACTGAAGTTACGATAATACTCTCGTACGGACGTTCGTCCTTATCTACTTATCCAGACACCGCACACCATACACACCCGCGACGCTCTCCCAACAACTCACTGCCACGACGTGATCGACGGACGCCCCACCCGCCCGCGCTCCCTCCCTCCCCCTCCGCGGCCTCCATTGTGACCCCGTTCCCCAACGACCCGGCTCCCGCTCCCCCCACCAGAGACGAGGACGACGGCGGCGGCTCCGACGAGGTAGGACGTTCCTCCTCTAGATCTGAGCCCTCCTCCTCCTCATCCTCCTCTGGATCCGAGGGATGCGGCGGTGGTTAGGGTTCCAGTGAGCTCTGGGGTCCTATTCTCTTCTCCCACTAACGAGTTCGAAGGTGATGGACCAGAGGCTGGGGCAGACTGCACCTGGAACCCATCCCTTTTGCTGTTTGTATGCCTTTTGTTGTTTCTCCGTGTTGCAAGTGGATTTTTTAGATGTTGCAACATATGTTTTTCGAATGTTGCAATAAAGGTGATTCATGTGTTGCAGAAAAGGAGTTCTAATGTTGGGATTACTCCAAATAGAGGATTTTAATTGTTGAAATTACCTTTTTAAAATGTTGCAGCGCTGAAAGGTGATTTTTGAGTTGTTTCCATTTCCATGTTTCATGGTTGATTTTGCGATGTGGCATGCGACGTTGCAGTACTACAGTTTGAGATGTTGCAGTACATAATTTTTTAATGTTGCAGTACATATTTTTCGATATTGCACTACATAGTTTTGCGATATTGCAGTACATATTTTTCGATATTGCAGTACATAGTTTTGCGATGTTGCACTTGAAGTGTTTCGTGCTCTTGGGATAGGGGCGTGGTGGAGAATGGGACACGGTGGGGAATGGGGCGTGGTGGGGATCGGGAATAGGGGCACGGTGGGGAACAGGGGTTCAAGGTTTGGACCTGTATGTAGACGCTCTCCTTAGCACGCTCCTCCTCGCTGAGCACGCGGCCCTTCCTGTCGCTAAGGAGACGTAGGCCACCGGTCGCCGCGGGGACGTGCAGGCTCGCGGGAGGGAGGTCAGCGCCGTCCGCATCGCCATCTCGTGCTCTCGTCGGTCGTCACGGTTGAATCTGCCTGGGACAGGGGCGCGGTGGGGAACGATTATGATTTCTGGGACCTGTGTCCGGACGCCACCAGGGGACGAATGTCCAGGCGCTAGGTATGCCACTGAAGTTAAACCGTGCGTGTTTGGCCGCCATCACTCGTCAGATTACTTATAACATAATGCGAACATGCGAATACGTACACCTGTTTGTACCATCAGGCATCAGCGATGCTTCCTAAAATTGCGTTCAGAAGAACTCGAAGTCAACGCCTGGTCTATTAATGTGATGAAAACGAGATCGAAATTGATCCTACAATTCGATCACTCGTGTGTAGCGATCAGAAACCCACGCCGGTGGTTGGGGCCTGGGAGCCGTGTTCACGTGGACAACTGGGCATGAAGGAACAGCACGTCGTTTGTAAGCACTGCACGTGAGAAAAACTGACACACTCACGCACCTCTGTTGGAGGAAGTTTAGTTTAAGCAAATGACAGATTCTTATCTCTATCCTATCGAGGTTAACATACTGATCGAATACTGATGCTCATTTGGTGCAAGCCATATAATTAATTTCCTTGAAAGTGACATGCATCCGGTCCATGTGGACAAAATTTTTAAGTCCTTAAAGCATCATGGGAGAGAAGAGGGAATATACATACCACCTTATCAAGTATTTATTGAAATTTTATAGCAATAAGGTTTTAAAACATCTTATACATCGATTAGAATGTTTTAGCAATTTTCTATATTTTTCAAATATTTTCCATTTTCTCAGAGCTAAATTTATTTTCAAAGAATTTGTAGATATTTTTATGAGCTCTAAATAGTTTATTTGGATTTGACGTATCCCAATCTATCTTTTGAATTTTTAAAGCTTGAGGATATTTTCTATGGTTTAAAAACATTATCAAGTACTTACTGAGTTTTTTTAACTAAAAAACAATAAAGCCATCTTCAAAACCACTCCAAACTAGGGCGGATAGGTAATTGAACGGTTTTGAAAGTTTAGGAGGATAAAATGTTTGGTTTTAAAGTTTAAGGATGAAAATCAGACTACTGATAGTTTAGAGAGATGGAATGGACATTTTTCTAAATGAGGCGAAGCAAAATAGTTGGAGGACCGTATGGGCTCAAGCGGAATGAAAAGAAGCGGCCTGATAGGGGCACGTGAGGAAAAGTTATAGAACTGGACTGAGCTATGTTGGAGGGAGAGGGATATGACCGGATTTGCAGGATCGCAGGTTATTATGAGTAACATTCTCAAGAAAGGGTACATGCAAGATAATTTTTAGACAATTTTACCCTTGCACGTTTCTTCAAGGAGATGGGTTCGAATGCATGACCTGCATGCCACGAGTGAAGACCTGCGCCACTTTTTTCTCAATACGGACAAGCAATGCGTATCTTTATATTAAGGAGGTAGCGAGTCTGAATATTAGAGGGTCCCATATCTCTTCCTCATCCATATTTTTTTGGGGAAAAATAAGAAAAATTCATCTTCAAGAGTTCTCCATATCCCTTCCCCATCTTTCCGCACTAGACAAACCGGCTTCCTCCGTGCGTAAAAATACGCAAAGAGGAGTCGCGCGCATCGGCCCTTCCCCGCGCCGCCTCCTCCTTCCCACGCTCGACCGTGGATGGCGATGGCCTGGCCCTGGAAAGCTGTGGGCATAGGAGTGTAGATCTTAATTTTATTTTCGTTCCTTCGTCGCTTGCTAGATTGTATATGTTGCTTGCCTGGTGATACTGTTGCCTGGATGTATATGTTGCTTACCGGCTGCTGCTGAACGCTACTTGGCCGACGTGCATGCTACTGTACCAACTGATGGGAAAGAGAAGATTGCTGCTCTGGTGCTATGGCTACCTGTACGTGCTTGTCTGCTAGCTGATGGTGGCCGGCTGGGAGGTCCGGCGGCAAGCTAGGGCCTTGTTTAGATTGCAAGAGTTAGAAAAATTTGGCATTGTAGCACTTTCGTTTGTATTTGACAATTATTGTCCAATCATGGATTAACTAGGCTCAAAAGATTCATCTCATAATTTATAATCAAACTGTGTAATTAGTTATTTTTTTATCTACATTTACTGCTGCATGCATGTGTCCCTAGATTCGATGTGATGGATAGAGAGTGAAAAAACTTAGAACTTTGAAGCAATCTAAACAAGGCCTAGGCTGGGAGGAACACCGGCGACCAGCAGGGTGCGGGCCTGGCCTGGCTGCCACTGGCTGCTGCTCGGAGAAGAGCGAAGACGTGCGGCGGCGACGTAGGTGGGACGGGGATCGTGACCTCGCGATGGGGGAACGAAAAACCGCGAAGGATCAGTGTGTGGGTCCACAAATCGATATTTGGAAGTCAATTGTGAGGTACTATTGGAGATGTCCTCCCTATAATTATTTGAGAGTTGACAAACACCATTTTTAGGGAACAAAATATGCCAAACTCTTGGAGATGCTCTTACAGGATGCCGATTTCCGGCCGCATTAGTGTTTTGTAATGGCTAAATTATGGTAATAAACAACTTGCACTATCCATCTAGGTAAAGATGTCAACGGGCCCCGTTCCCCGATTCCCCGTGGAAAATTCACCCATTAGGGGGTGTGGATGGTACAAATCTTCTCTCTATGGGGGATTAAATGGGGAAAAAATCATCCACATCGGGTATGATGGGGGCGGGGATGGTATACATGCCCCCGTCCCCATTCCCCACGGGGACCCAAAATGTTCAAGGCCCAATTCTTGTGTACATATATAAGGCAATTTGTAACCCTAACCTTATCATTTCCATTCGTTCACAAATTCCCAATCCCGTCCCCCCCCCCCCCCCACACACACACTCCCCCAGCCGTCGCTGCCGCCTCCCACTCCTGCACTCGCCCCTGCTTTCCTTCGCCGCAGCCGTCGGTCCGGCCCTCCCTAGCCCGTGCCTGTGCGCGCCACGGCGGCGATGGATATGGAGATGGAGGACGCGGCGGTGCCGGCACTGGCAGTGGTGGACGCGCGGTTCTGCGCGGTGGACGCGGCGACGCTGGCCGTGGCCAAGGCGCTGAGCATGTCCGGCAGCGACTTCGTCATCACAGACGCGGCCACGGGCGCCCTCGTGCTGCGCGTCGACGGCGTGCTCTTCAGCCTGCGCCGACGTTGCGTCCTCGTCGACGCTGACCGCCGCCCCGTCCTCACCGTCCAAGAATCGGTTTCCTTCTTTCCTCAACTATCGCTCGATCTGTTTCCTCATGTCCTCATGTCCTGACGCGCGGGCGCGGCTGCTTGGAACGCAGGCGCTGATGCTGAACACGCGGTGGAAGGTGTTCCGGGGCGACAGCACCCGCCGGCGGGACCTCATGTTCACCGTGGTGAAGCCGTCCGTGATCCAGCTGCGGGGTCCACCAAGGTCAGCGTCTTCCTCGCCAGCAACGACGCCGAGCAGGCCTGCGACATCAGGATCACCGGCAGCTACCACGATGGTGCCTGCGCCGTCTCCCTCGGCGACTCCGGCTACCACGACGGAGGGCCGGACCGACGGTTGTGGCGAAGGAAAGCATGAGGATCCCCGCGGGGATTAAATCCCCTAGCGGGAACGAGGATGGGGAAGAAGTGCTCCCCATGAGTCTTCACGGGGACGGGGACGGGGGAATTTAGCCCCGTGGGAACGGGGATGGGGCAGTAACCTCCGACGGAGAATTCCCTGTTGACGTTTCGACTCACAGGCGTGCCAAAGCTCCCAGCCCCCTGCGCCGGCTTCAATCCAGCGATTGGCCTCGGCCTTCACCATCTGGAGGAGTTCGTTCACAGTTGAGGTGGCGTCTCAGAAGCACCGTGCGTTGCGCTCGTTCCAAGTCTGCCAACAATCGAGCGCGAACAAGGAGTCGAGACTTCGACGCTGCTCCCCGTTGTAGACAGAACGCAGCCTGCGCCACCAGCGAAGAGTTGTAGCTACTGCTGGCTGTGGTAGTGGCCGTCCTAGCTAGAGCTTGGAAGATGAAGAACCAGACCTCTCTGGTGAATGCTCAGTCTGCTCTGTTCACTTGAACTTATCAGGCCTGCTTATCTACCATGGTATTATATTTTTCTCTCACAACAAAACAACATCAGCTGGCTTATCAGCCGCAGAAACCATCAGCCGAACAAGACGATGATCGATGGTTTCGCGCGTCGCAGAGGTAGCACCGCTCCCTGGCCTCCTGCCCGTGCCTTGCTCTCCCACTAAACTAGACCGCAAACTGAGCATCCCAAAGGCCTAAACTAAAATGGCGTGCAAAACTGCAAATTGACACCTTGTTCACTATTACAAGACAGACAGGGATAGGGTACGCCGGCCGACCCATTAACCATGTACGTACTGTTGAGTGTACCAGTACGTGTTCTTCCTATCCAAATCTGAACTTGAGTACATTTGACTAGCACTGAAGTTAACGTGCAAATTGTGCGTGTTTGTCCGCCATCACTCATCAGACTACTTAAGAACGATGCGAGCATCATGCGAATACACCTGTTTGTATCATCAGCGATGCTTCCTAAATTCGTTCTAAAGACCCTCAAAGTCAATGCATGTTATATTAATGTGATGACAACGACATCGAAATTGAATGATCCTGCAACTGTATCACTACTCGTGCAGGGATCAGAAACCACGCCGGTTGTTGGGGCCTGGGATCCGTCGTGTGGACAACTGGACTCATGAAGGTGAAGGAACAGCACGTCGCTAGTTAAACACTGCACATGAGAAAAACTGACACACATCTGCTGAAGGAAGTTTAGTTTAAGCAAATGAGGGATGCTTATCTCTATCATCCTAACGATTAACATGCTGATCGAATACTGATGCTCATTTGGTGCAAGCCATATATTAATTTCATTGAAAGTGGCATGCATCCGGTCCATGTGGAGAAACTTTCAAGTCCCTAACTAAAGCATCATGGGATAGAAGAAGGAATATACTTGGAGATTGTTTCATGATTTGTACTTGGAGATTTTCACTAGTTTAAATAAATACATTTCAGTAGGGGGCAACCCCTCCTGTTTCCCTAGAAAAAAAAGAAGAAGGAATATACTATATAATCACACGGATTACATCAGCTAGCCGGTGTATAAATAGGGGAGAAGAGCACAGTACCATCACAAGACCAAGATGGTTTGAGGTGAGAACAGGAGAGTCCCATCGCAAGACACAAAGAGCGCAAGCCAACGATGGGCGTGCTCCTGCTGCTTCATGTCCTCCTCGTCGCGGTGGCAGCGAGAGCTCCTGCGGCCGACGGATGGGGCAAGAAGGGACACTACATGGTGTGCAAGATCGCCGAGGTAACTGAACCAGCTTGAATTCAGTGCATGAGTCAGCCATAAGCAACCTGGAGATCGAAGCTGGACTCGTCGTAACTATGGACTGATGTATATATCCTGCAGAGCTTTCTGACGGAAGAGGCCTCGACAGCGGTGAAGGACCTGCTGCCGGGGTGGGCCGGCGGCGACCTCGCGGAGACGTGCTCGTGGGCGGACACGCAGAGGTTCCGGTACCGCTGGTCCAGCCCCCTGCACTTCGCTGACACGCCGGGGGACTGCGAGTTCGACTACGCCCGTAAGCACCCCGGACTCTGAATCCCTGATCGTTTCTCAAAATTCAGATCAGGTCGTCTCTCTGTTAGCCAACAGCGAGCTTTGCTAACAGCTGCCTGACGATCCATGTCGGGTCGACCATTAGTGCGAACTTTGCTTAAAGAAAGACACTGGAGCGAGTAGCTAGATCAGATGGATGGCACGTCGCTGTCATGCTCATGCCTTACGTCTTACTGGCTAGATAGAGAAGCAACCGGCGTCAGCCAAGTGGTTGGGTCGTTAGAATTCAAGGTTCAGAGACGGCAATTCGGCAGAGGTGTTGGGGGGCAACAAGTTCCCATTATTTGTAGGATAGAATCTCAAGGGAATATATCTAGTATCATTCGGCCTGAGCTAGTAGCTGCCAATAATCATGGGAGAGAGAGAGAGAGAGGACGCGTAGGAGCATACATCTCCTTGCTTGCTTGGTTGGTTGGGCAAGGAAGTTAGGCTTGCGTCAACACCACAGAGGGCAAATGGGCAATCCAAGCATAAGTGCATACCAAGTCCCTGCAACAAGGTTAGGCTGTTTGGTTGGTAGCACAAACGATAATACTACTACTACCACTATGTATATAATGTGCAAGTTGTAACGAACGCATGCAGGTTTCGTGCACCGTTTTACAGATGCTACTTTTGTTTTATCACAAAGGATGTTGAAAGCTTTTTCTTTAGTCTATATAGAACACCAGAACAGTCAACAGGCGATGGGAAGAAAGAAAGGTGAAGAAATGCTAGTGCCAGTACAAACTGCCCAAAAAGTTCAGAGCTTATCTATCTTTTATTATGGTTGGAAGAACGTAGTGCATGGAACTTGCATCGTGTTAGCTAGACGAGGCCTGATGGAAACGCTCTGCTTGCTTCTGATTATGAGCAGGGGACTGCCACAACACCAAAGGAGAGAAGGACATGTGCGTGGTTGGAGCCATCAACAACTACACTGCGGCACTGAAAGACTCATCAAGTCCATGTAAGCACCAGTCGTATTAAAAATTAAACATAACCACCCTTGTACACCATTACGGAGTACTATGCATCGTATTCATATGACTTTGACCTCATCCGGGAACCGCTACCAGTTGATCCGACGGAGAGCTTGATGTTCTTGGCGCACTTCGTCGGCGACGTGCACCAGCCACTCCACTGCGGCCACACCGACGACCTCGGCGGCAACACCATCGTCGTCCACTGGTACCGAAGGAAGAGCAACCTTCACCACGTACGCTTATATATAACTTCACAAACTCAGCCAAACATCTCACTGAGTATATATAGCACTGTGTAACTGTAACCAACCTTTGCTTGTTCTTCAGGTATGGGATGTGAACGTCATCGAGACGGCCATGAAGGACTTCTACGACAACGATCAGAGCACCATGATACAGGCCATCCAGCAGAACATCACGGTAAGCTGGTTCAGGTTCAGGCTGCTTTTGCCTTGCTTAGTACTCGCAAGTATTGTTGATTGATTGAGCTGTTGTCGTCGTCCAGGAGGAGTGGGCTAACGAAGAGAAGCAGTGGGAGACGTGCCGTAGCCGGACAAAGACTTGCGCTGAAAAGTAAGCTCATGATCTGCATGAAGCCATATTTTCTTCTTCAAGAAGTAAGCATAAATCTTCAGAGGCTAAGTGCTGCTGAAAACAAATGCAGGTACGCTGCAGAGAGCGCGAAGCTGGCATGCACGGCGTACGAGGGTGTCGAGCAGGACTCCACCTTGGAAGGTAGGTTCCCAACAAACATAGACTAGACGGATCAATTTGTGAATCTGATGATTCGACTGTAGTTTCCCTTAGATTTTAGAAGCTTGATAGATATGCGAATGTGATGTTATCCTCTTGCAACTGAACTGCAGATGACTACTTCTTCGCTGCGCTGCCGGTGGTTCAGAAGAGGATTGCTCAAGGGGGTGTCCGGCTGGCCGCAATACTGAACAAGATATTTGGTGGGAAGAGCAGGCTTCAGAGCAGTTGATTGATCCAGTAGATGAGTGGATATTAAACAAGGGAGGAGTGGGGAGGACATGGTCTGCAATCTGAATTAGAATAAGAGTATCTTGTCTGACAATGTAACTTCAGTAATCACACACAGCCACTACAGATCAGAGTAGCTCACGAAATATTATTGTTACAAAATTGAAGCACTTGTAGTACTGTGCAATAGATGATGCAATCACATTTGTATTTATTTATATATATTCTTGTATCTTTCAGATCGACGTAATCAGAAATGTTATAAAAGAAATTTGAAAGGAGAAAATAAGAACACTCATCCGCAAGTGGACCGGACGCATGCATCGACCGTCTGAGGACATGCATTAAAATTTTAATACAGTGGCCCGGTGCTATTGCATTGCCTGGACTAGGTTCTGGAACAAGAACAACTGCACGACAGCACGAGCGCGCCTTCTGTCGAGGGCTCGAGGTCCGTCCCCATATGCCAGCCACCTTTCAACGCACCTTTCCCACCCTGCAGTGCAGGGCTGCAATGAGTGTCCGTCAGCACGAGCGCCCATGAACGATTTCTAGCAATACTAGAACCGGCAGTACTGTACAGGCTAGATCTGTAGACTGTAGTGTTGGAAACTGAATTGTTCTGCCAAAATTATGAACCTTGTGGTGGAGACTGGATATATAGTGACCGACCAAAGAGTTGTTTGGTGCAACTTCTTGCTGTCCAGTCATCCATAGCGAGGGCAGTCAGTGGATTGAAGCCGGCTTCAGGGCTTAGTCGACTGAATTTGGGTATATACTACTGCTGCTGTTGCTGCTGTATAAGTTAACGTGCAAATTGTTGATGAGTTATTTTTTGAAATAAAAATTGTTCATGAGTTATCATTATCATATTGTCCAAACGATGTGCTCGTGCGAATATGCCTGTTCTTGACATCGGTGATGCTTCCTCAAATTGGTTCTAAATAGCTCAAAGTCAAAGTCAGTATGTTAGAACACAGAAATTAGAATTTTCAAATTGGTTCCTCCAATTGGTTCCTCAAATTGGTTCTAAATAGCTCAGAGTCAATGCCTTCTGTAGGAAATAAATTAATGAAGATGCTTATCTCCATCCTAGTCCCAGTATCAACTAGTACTAACATACTGATCCAGTCGCTGCAAACCATTTCGTCGAGAGTCACGTGCATGCGAGAAATTTTCAAGTCCTCGTCAGGGCTCAAGTTGTAGATCGGAACCGAAGGAATCCAAACACGGATCGCGTCAGCTAGCCGGTGTACCAGCACAGACAGGAGGTAGCAAAGGTGAGAAAACAGCGATCGAGCGAGTGATCGAGCAAAGCCAGATCTCTTCCGTGCTAACTCTCTTTTCCTCGCTCAGCCACCCTACATCCAGATCTACTTTTACAACACTTAGAGGAAACAATTACAACATACGTCTAAAAACAAATGAAACATTTGGAACATACACTTACAACATAGCTATTGCAACATATGAACGTCCACTTATAACACTTGCAACATACGTCAGAAATAGATAAAATATTTTGAACAAACTCTTACAACATACGTGCATAGCTATTACAACATGTGCAACATTCGGATCTACCTTTACAACATCCCATACGAAACACTTTGAAACATACATTTAAAATAGACATACGTTTGCAACACGTGTTTTCAGCGCAACATGACGCAGGCGGCACGGTGAGCTGATGCGGTAGAGGCCGCCTTACATGACGGCAGCGGCATTCAGGGCGCGCGACGGCCAGAGCGAATCCACACGGGCTAGAGCGAGCAACGGCGTGGGGCGCACGGAGCGAGCGGCGTGGGAGCTAGCAACAGCACGGGTAGGCAGGGCGCTAGGCGCACTGGACGTGCGGAGCGAGCGGCGCAGGCAGGTGGGTGCGGGACGCGTAGAACGAGTACAAAGCGGTCCGTCCGAACAGACAGACGTCCTATGACAAGCATTATGGTTTTGCAAAGGGAAGGGCATATATACATGCCCTTGTTTCCACCACTGCACATGTGTGTCTGTCTCCAGCATGCTGGGAATGGGATGCTTTGCTGTTTGGGCCGGGAATGGAATTCGGAATCTCTTGTTGCTTCCCTGCTCAGTCGCATGCAAATGCAATGGACAGTGCAACCGAATCAGTCACGCATGCTCAAAATCAGATCAAAAACACATTATGGCTGTGTTCGCTGGTCTGAATTGGTGGCTGGTTCGGCTGAAGCTGAATGGGCCGTCCGGCCCAGGCGTTCAGCTACCCAGGCCAGCCGTTCGGCTCACCCAGAAAAACCAGCTCGCGCCCTCGTCCCGCTCCCCCTCTCGCATTCGCTCCCACGCTCCCGCAGCCGAGTTGGGGTTGCGTCGCTCCCATGCTCCCGTCGCCGATGCGTCAAGTTGTCGCCCGC
Source organism: Miscanthus floridulus (assembly GCF_019320115.1). Classification (NCBI taxonomy): domain Eukaryota; kingdom Viridiplantae; phylum Streptophyta; class Magnoliopsida; order Poales; family Poaceae; genus Miscanthus; species Miscanthus floridulus. The sequence continues at coordinate 78,032,796 of NC_089591.1, forward strand.
CCAGCCACTCCCGCTTCGCCGCAAGGCCGTCCGCTGTCCTTCTCCCCCCGTGCCGGAGACGGAAGGCGCCATCCACCTGGCCCGTGTCGCCATATTCGGTGCGGGCTTGCCCTACCAGATCCTCCGCGTCGTCCTCGCCGTGTTTCTGGACAGATCCACCCCCATCGTCGGATATAGCCTCACCTCCGACGACTCCGGTAAGTACCCGACTTGCTTCAACGTTCTGCCGATTCATATGTTTGGTGTCCTTTCTAGATCTGACTTGTAGTCGGTGCATATACATTAAATCCGTCGTTTCCTATCCCATTTTGCCTACAAACTAGTAGATCCGCTTCGTTAGGATTCAAGTTCCTGCTCACAAGTGTGGTTGCCTATGTACAGCCAAATTGTTAAGGTCACATAGTACTTGCACATCCGCAGCATTGAGGGTTAGTATAAACGCCATAAGTTTTTACTGTTTTTCTTTAGACATGTTTGAAAGCCCATCTTTCCTAGCATTGATCTATCTCATGTGTACAAACACATGTTTGAAAGCCCATCTTTCCTAGCAGCTGTAAGGATAGTGCTAGCTGTACCGTAGAAGTTATTATACCCAAAAAATAGAAAAAACTAGCGCTCGGAGGTCCATATGCGGGCATCCAGTTCACACGAATAACCACGCCGTACGCGTTGCGACCAGTTAGTTGTTTCTAACTTCCTGTGAATGAACTCCTGGACCTTCTAGGTGTGTCCGGTTAGTTGTTTGTCTAATGGAAATCAGTGCTATGGGATTGGTATTTCATTCCCTGGTTGGGTGCTGAACCTGAACCTAAAAATTGATGTAAAGACTTGTCCTGGTATTTGGCTCTCTGGAACTACAGAAAAAAAATGAATCAACTCTCAAACTGCACAGCAGTTGTGGTTCATTCTTGCAAGATGGTTTAGACTAGACATGGAATTTATAGTGACACACATGTTTTGTGTGTGCACATTTCTGCATCTTCATCGAAGTCTCAGTTTCCCCGGCGGTTTATACTGAATACTCCTATTTTCCACCATTTTGTCATTTAAGAAGGTACAGCTGAAAGTGTTGACTGTGTTATTTCTGCAACTCGGGAATAGTAGTAGATGGCTGGCATCTGCTCGATGCATGATGCATGGTATGAATCATACAGTTGTGAAAAGTATGATGTGACGTTTTCTACATAAAGATGGACATCTTGTGGATTCTTTAAATTTGCAATGACCCTCATCATACAGCTTCCATCTTTCTGACAGATTAACATGTTCACCATGTAGGTGTGCACTTTCCAAGTTTAAATACTGGCACCATCGTCAACAGCTTCCTGCTCCCCGCCGGAATCCCCCCGATACAACTTGCGTTCCAAGCGCGTGAAGCGAGAAATCAAGGCAAGTCCACAATTCTGTCCATTGCTTCGTGTTTGAGTTGTTTCGTTCTTTCCTTTAGTTTTTTTCGGTACCGTTACTATGCCCACCCACAAACGACAATAGCCCTTCCACGTTACAACAGATGCCTCCGAAGCGTGCAAGTTGGACGGAGGATGAAACCAAGCTGTTGCTGGACCTTTGTCTTTAAGAGAAGGAAAAGTGTAACTTCAATCAGCAGGGCCTCACCATGGCTGGCTGGGCCAACATTTACACTTACTTCCCCCGTTTTGATAAGAAACATTGCAACAACAAGCTAGGTTACCTCAAAAAAGCCTACCTAACATGGAAAGAAGGGTTTACAGCCACTGGGCTTGGGAGGGACCCCCCATACGGGCGCCATTGCTGCTGATAGTGTACTGGGAAACTCAAGAAGTTCCGCAGCCCATGAACTCGGTATGTCATCTTGTTACAAGTTTTGATTAGATATGATATACTGTATGACATATGTCATCCTTTTTTTGCAGGATGATAGTAAGCCTGAGGTACTACGTGGTAGGCAACCGAGGTTCCTTGACCAATTGGAGGCACTGTTCGGGGACCGCAACCGGAACACCGGCTGCTTCGTGTCGGCTGGTGGCATTCGAGACTCAACGCCTCCTGCTATTCTGCGGAGGCTAGACTTAGGCGGCCCATCCAGCAACCATTCCGGTTCTAAGAGGGACACCAGGGACCATGTTGTCAATAGCCCAGAAAAGAAGAAGAATTACAATGTGGGCGAGTACATTGCCTGGTTGTCTGAGAGCATTGCTGCAAGGAGCACATCAAGGGATAGGGAGCGAACCCGTGAACAGGTGGAGGTAGACGAAGCTATGCAACTTTTACGAGAAGATGGTGTGCCAGCCACTTCAGACATATTCTTCTTGGCAACGGATCTGTTCAATAACTCAGTGCCCCGGCGGGTGTTCAGGAACCTGCTGACAACCGAAGAACGGATGGCTTGGCTGACATATCAAATGAACAAGCACCAGAAGTAGTTCATCAGCTGTGATATTGAGTTTGGCGTCAAGCAACAGTGGCATTTCAGTGTCGGCATTTATCCTTTAGATTCGTTGTTGTCCTACTTGTCTTGAGGTTTTTGTATTGTAACGGGGCCTGTGGCCAAAAACCATGTTTCACATTCTTCTTCCCGAACTCGTTTTAAGTTGTTTTATGTGATGTATTTGTTTGAGTTGCCGAAGATTTTTTGGTTCTTGAAGCTAACACATATTTCACTGTTGCCATATGCTTTAATTGTTCTGCATTTACAGAAATCATAACCGTTTACTTGTGTTGCAGGAATGTCAGGGGCTGCTTGTAGAGAAATTCACTGATTGGCGAGGATGAAGGTGTGTATCCTTAGAGTTCAGTAGGTTATGACTGTTTAGTATTTCAGTTTCTGTGAACTAACCTTGAAGTGCCTTTGTTCAATTTCACATATGCAGGTTCGTGGGTCCGGTTTTTTTTCCTGGCGCGTGATTTGCAGCTGAGAGAGGATCAGAAGAGGGAACGGGGATTAACTCTCAGTGGCCGCAAGCTTCCCGCAGTCCCCTGGTCGATTCAGTGCAAATCGTCCAAGCTTCTGGGTCCTAATGGCTTCCTCAGGTATTCCTCCGCGCTAATTTGTGGGATTGATAGGAGAGATTCTCCATTTTCTCCCACCTCGTACTTCTTTGATTTTTTTTGGTCTACCTGTGAATGTAATGATTTGGTATCAAGTGATCCATAAGTGACTTAGAATGAATTCAGTTATGGTGCAATTTCATTCAAATAAAACAAAAAGAAGTTCTGTTTTCGAGCCAAGTACATGCCGTGATTGTCTGTTCATCGTTATCTTTGGCAAAGATAGTACCTCGTCAATAGGAGTTCTTGAATTTTATTACATCAATGAATATTAGCTAGCCAAGTTGACAGATCTCATAACCCATTGTATTTCCTAAAATGTCATCCAGTGGTACTGATTTTATATCAAGTATCACCTTGTCTTGCTTACTGGCTTTCAGTCCACATATATCAAGTAAATATGTGGACTGAAAACTGCCTATCTAATATTAGATGTTATTTGTGCACATATTTCATTCTGTTATTTCACTCTGGGTGTTCTCAACTTGCAGCCAATTAGAACATAGACAACAGCGACGAGGACAGTCAGAATTCAAGTGAAAACAGTTTCAACGAGATGGTGAACACAGCTATGGCTGCTGGTCTAGCAGTTGCGCACATGCTGCATGTACCACCACAAGGTAACCATGTTATCCAAGTGCCTGAGCTTATTGGAAGACAGTGAGTAGACAAGCTGTTGTCAGATGCTGGCCGTTGCTTTGAGAACTGTCGAATGCGGTCTAAAAGTTTGGTTAGGTTGCATATCATACTAATTGATAGCTATGACCTAATAGGGAGTAGAGACCTTGAATCAATAGAAGCATCATTGTTTGATTAGAATTACATCGGTGTTCGGTTGTTGTGGCTACAGAGAGAGCCACTGCGAGGAGGCGTGGTTGAATAAAATTAGCGATCGCAATTCGCAAGACGTTCACATATCAGATTCCTCCAATTGTTGGCACAACAAGAAGCATCATTCAACAACGTGCATAGTATACACGGCATGGAATCTATAGAAGGGAGCGATATACGCGAGTATTCAACAACAAAGCGTAGGACATACAGCGTTTGCTGAAAGGGATACACCATGACATTTAGGGTCTGTTTGGTTGGGTGTCTATCTCCCAATCAGGCTCCAGAAAGCCTCCGCATCGTTACTACTTACTAGCCATGGACAGTTGTAGTTGTATCTGTAATTGTCCTTGTATTTCTTTTACTTGGCTTTTTTATTCCTCCTTTCTAATCTGATGTTTTTTTCTTTGATGTAAAGTTTTTTTCAATTGTTGTGTAGCAATTGATGCCATTAATTATGCTCTGTGGCATTATAAGTGTCAACACATTTTGACCTCATATGGAGTCATCCCCTCCATCTATTGTGAGGGGATATTATCCTTGGCTAGGTAGATCAACAAAACGCAGGCGCTTGTATTTTTGCACAGTATAGATAGATCATTATTCTCTTATACTGGATTTTATCTCCTTTGATTTATTTACTATGTTTTTATTTTTTTTAATTGTCGTTTTGAAATATATTTGTATTTTATCATATATTATATGAATTTCAACCTTAAATATAAATGCATTAAATACGACATGTATAGGGCTTCATGTTTTTCTTAATAATGATATAAGTGGGTAATAGTGGAATATGTAATTATGTATAGTGTTTTTAAGGTATTTTTTTTGCATAATAGTAGTGATAGATAATTTATATTTATCAATGGGCCCTTTAATTGTATTTTCTTCATGTAGTAATTTCTAAGACTTTTAGCCTTCTATTGGCCGAATAGTAATAATATAATATGTAGATTTGTGTCGATCTCAAAGAAAATAAATTGTTAATTAATAATGATTTTGTTAATAGCTTTTGCCTTCGGGTTCCCCTATCCGCTTTGGCATGAGATCCGAGGGGGTGGAGAATGATTAATAGAACAGTTCATTAGCAAATTTTGACTCGAGATCTGTGTAAAATTTTATAAAAGGTACACTGGGGCAGTTCTCAATATATTATATATACAGTATAATTCACAACGGCGTGGCCCGCGTGGGTTGGGGTACAATTTGCTGCACATGTGAACTACGCACGCCTCTGTCAGCAAAACTTTTTTTTTAATAAAGTAACAAAAGCTGACAGCAAAATATGCATGTTTGGCTCCGGCTTGCTGAAACTTGACTGAAACTGGCTGAAAAATACTGTTCTGGCTGAATTGTTGTGAGAGAAAACACTGTTCAACTGAAAAAACAAGCCGAACAAGTCGGTTTCTAGGTAAGCCTAGCCTAAAGCATGTGCATTATCATATTGGCCCCGTTCGCTGGTCTGAAACTTGGCTGAAACTGGCTGAAAAATACTGTTCTGACTGAATTGTTGTGAGAGAAAAATACTATTCCGGCTGAAAAAAGAAGCCAAACAAACCATTTTTAAAACAAGCGAACGGGCCATTGCTGTCAATTGGTGCAAACCCTAGCCACGACGGGTCACACGTGAAGTATACTTATTTTCTTACATAAAAGGCATCGTGGACAGGAGGAATCAAAACGCGGATGGCATCGATTAGCCTGTGTATAAAGGCACTGGCATCGGATACATAGCTTGCCAGCTCGTTCGCTCGTTGATTTCAGCTAGTCTAAATTAATTAGTTAATAGTATTTTTCTTCCACAGTAAACAGGCCGCAACACTAAAGAGAAGAGAGTGGCAGAGAGGTTCTGTAGCTGTTAAGAAAATACGCTACGAAAATGCGGCTGCTCCTGCTTGTTCGAGTCCTCTTCACCGTGGTGGTGGCGCCGTTAGCGCCGGGATCTGACATTATGATTAACGATCACACGCTATAGCTAGAAGTAGAAGAAGGAAGAAAGAATAGACCACGTACAGCATAAGCACTATCGTTGACCGGAGCTCTATATAGAAGATGACAAAACTGAACTCGCTCTTTACTGAGTTACAGTGACAAACTATATATACAACTCTACCCATCTAATCCTAATATACAGACATGGCAGGCTGTTATGCTGCTACAGTGACTAGCTGTGATAACAGAGCTGACTTTGACGCATGTCTTTGCTGTGCCTACAGTGCAGCACAGTGTCACAGCAAACAGCGGCCACGGTGTCACATCAAAGAGACTTTTCGACGTCGCCTTCCCTGCTGTCCGTTCACACAAGTAGCAGCAGAGTTAACAGGCGAGAGCTCCCGCCGCCGCCCACGCATGGCGCAAGGAGGGCCACTACATGGTGTGCAAGATCGCCGAGGTAACAAACAGAACACAAGCTATCTTGAGTGATTCTTTATTACAGTACTTATTGGTTGCCGTTGACCGGATTTCTCTCATGATGAACTGAAAACTGTATGCTGCATTGCTGCTGCGTGCAGAACTTTCTGACGAGCGAGGCCTCGGCGGTGGTGGCGAATCTCCTGCCGGAGTGGGCCGGCGGCGAGCTCGCGGCGACGTGCTCCTGTGCCGACGACGAGCGGCGCAAGTACCCGTGGTCCGGTGAGCTGCACTTCGCCGACACGCAGGGAGACTGCCAGTTCATCTACGACAGTAAGCTTATATAGCTAGCCTCGATCTCACCGGCATCCATCCAAGACTACCTGTACATGTCGCGGTGTGGTAATAATGAACAATGATTGTGACCACCAGGGGACTGCCACAACATGAAAGGAGAGAAGGACATGTGTGTGGTCGGAGGAATCAACAACTACACTGCAGCGCTAATGAACTCATCAGCTCCAAGTAAGCATGCCTCAGACGATCCCTCATTGTACTATGTCTTTTTATCACTCTGTAATACTAATATATAATCCTTGTTACACGCACTGTCACTGCCACCAGGCGTTGATCCGACGGTAAGCCTGATGTTCCTGGCGCACTTCCTGGGCGACATCCACCAGCCGCTCCACTGCGGCAGCGTCCAGGACTACGGCGGCAACACCATCGCCGTCAACTGGTACAACAGAACCATGACCAACCTTCACCGTGTGTGGGATCAGGACATCATCGAGAAAGCCATGAAGGACTACTATGGCAACGACCTGAGCATCATGACCAACGTCATCGTGCTCAACATCACTGTGAGTACAAGTGCTAGATAGCTCTACTCACTGCACACACTCTGATGGTCGATGCATATATAGCGTGCAGTGCTTCATTCGATTCACTTCAGTTTTCGCCATGTTAGTTCGTCTGGGAACTAGCTAGAGATTGAGCTGCTGTTATATATCTGTGCATCCTGCAGGAGAACTGGTCCGATGAAGAGCAGCAGTGGGAAGCGTGCCCTAGTAAAACCAAGACTTGTGCTGACAAGTGAGCTCGAGATCTGCAACAAAAAAGTCGCTCAAGCTTTGTGTAGAAGTAATGAACCTATTGACTGATCTTCATAGGCTAATTAACCGTTCTGAATGCAGGTACGTCATGGAGAACGCACAGCTGGCGTGTGACGTGGCGTATGCGGGTGTCCAGCAAGGCTCCATCTTGGGAGGTAGGCGCTGAACTGAACACCAGATCGATCAAATGGTCTTGTAAGCTTAATTATAGAAGAAACGTGATGTGATGCCATCCCTGATCCGGTTGAAACTACTGCAAATGCAGATGAATACTTCTTCTCTGCGCTGCCGGTTGTTCGGAAGAGAATAGCGCAAGGAGGTGTCAGGCTCGCTGCAATCCTCAACAGGATCTTCGGTGAGAGCATCACCAGCAGGCTGCAGAGCAGTTGATCCACTAGGAAGGGAGCGGATTAGTTATTGACAATAAGAAGTGCATGGAACGAGTTGTTTCTTGCTTGGCTGTAACTTTAGACGTAACCAGAATAAGATTCTCTTGTCTGAAAGTGTGACTTCAGCGATCAGGATATGACTGCTGGATCGGATTATTTATCTTCTTCGTTCTTTTTTTCGCGACCATTATCTTCTTCATTCAGACAGAAGTGATCAGGATGACTCGCGTGTGTTGACTTTATTTATGCTATGAAGCATACTTGTATGCACCGTGAAGTGATATCACACTATATATATTCGTCTAGGCAGCTTTTTTTCTTTCGAGCAATTCTCCCAACCTCCAAACCTCGTGCTTCGGCATCTCGTTTGCACAAATTTGGTTTGCACGACCAGCAGCGTGTTCGAATTTGCGTATTTATCCTGCTGATCCATCCGAACAAACCCCACCCCATACCCCAAATAAGGGTTTGAAGCAAAGACACCCTGAACCTTGGCTGAACTCAAGATCCAAAATCCCCCCTCTCATCAGCTTAAATTATATATGTATATATAGGATCATGGCACAGTACTCCGTTTCCTGAACATGGGCACTGACACTGTTCCTGAATCATGAGTTCCTTCCATTGGTTGATTCAGCGCAAGTGTTGTAGAGTGCAACAGATTGAGTAAGCTGACACTTCTAGCAATAAATCATAAGTGGTGCGTAATACACTCTCTACTCAGAAATCTTAGTAGCTCTGATTTCCAATCAGCCGCAATCAAGATGACTTCTGCAAAGCTACTCAGCATTGTGTCCACGACTGCGAGTTAAAAAGAAAATCAAAAAGGGAAGGGACAATAGTGAAACCTTTTCTTATCTATGTTACAGAAGAAATGATGGTCAATAAATTCTCAACATTTAAATTCTCTAACACCCAAACTGGAACTGCTAAAATCACATCAAAGATAACAGTCGATACAAGTGAAAAAGAATGCAACCTCCTTTCAAATAAATTCATGGACAAGGAGATTGGGGCAAGCAACAAGACCGAGGTTCATTCTTCTACTGCACATCAGTGAAAGTGCGGAGATCGCTGTGGGTTGTAAAGTTCCATCACTGCTCTATGAAGACACAAGTTGAGGATGCTGACAAGGTGATTTTCTACAAAAGCTTCAGACCGCCAGTATTGAAACGGTAGGATCAGCAACAGAGCAAGTAAGAATACACTTAATATCATGGGAATGTAAGTCGAATGCAACTTACCCAGAATAGCCATGACTGTCCTTGAATCTACATAAAGTTTAGAGACAAGGAAAAATTCAAATCAACAGAAAACCAAAATTAAGAAAGAGAATGTTACAATCCAAAACTTCAAAAACTCACTTGGAGCAATCTGTGTTCTTCCGGCATCTATGGTTATGTGAGTTGGCAGATTCAAAGACTTTGCTCTCCCCTGCATCAAAAAGGTAAATTTAGACACACTGAACAAAAAACGCAAGTGTCGTGTTAAAAAAAAAGGTAAGTTTTACTTTTTACCAAAAAGCATGGGGGAGTTCCCCATGTTGGAATATTGTTACACATGTATGGTAGGCTTGTATAGTTACGGTTACACATGCATGGTAGGCCTGTATAATAAGCTATTATTGGTGTCTATCACCTCCTGTAATTCAGCCCATTGGCTTATATATAATGGCGCCCATGGCTGTTGCCCAGTGTGGCCTTTGCCCCCAATCTGATCTTCCCACTCTAACATGGTATCAGCCGCATACCCGATCCTCCGCTTCCGCTGATCGCGCGCCCAGGCCGCGACTCTTCTTCCTCGCGCCGCCACCCCTCTCCGCGCGTGTTCCCCTCACGACGCGTCCACCCACCCGGCGGCCCGCCCTCCTCTCTCTTGCCATGGCCGACGACGAGATCGTGCCCGATCCCACCACGGCTCTTGCTGCAGCCCTCGCCGCAGTCCTTCCTACCGCCGCCCCTCCGAATCCTGCTGCCTCTCTCGCCACCATCAATATCAAAACTCACCTCCCCATCACCCTGGAACTTCACCCGCCCAATTATCGTGCCTGGCGTGAGCTTTTCACCACCCTCCTCGGCAAGTTCGGCGCTGGTCACCACATCGATGGTACGCCGGTGCCTGACCCGGTCACGCCGGTGTGGACGACGACGGATTTCTCTGTCCGATCCCTCCTCTACTCGTCCATCTCTCCAAAGCTGATGAACAAGGTGATGACGCCCGGCGCAAACGCCCGCATCATCTGGCTGGCGATCGAGGCGCAGTTCCAGAACAACAAGTCGTCGCGGGCCCTTGCGTTGGAAGCGGACTTCCGCAATCTCGCGCAAGGCAACCTCTCCTTCTCCGACTACAGCGAGCGCCTCAAGTCATACGCCGACGGGCTCGGCGATCTCGGATTCCCCGTCAACGAGCCGACTCTGGTCCTCACGCTCATTCGAGGCCTAAGTCCGACTCTTCGTCACATGGGGACCCTCATCAAATCCCGGGATCCCCTGCCGACGTTCAGCACTGCGTGCTCCATGCTGGAACTTGAGGAGGCGGACCTCAAGACCCCGCAGCCTGGCGAACAAACGGCGCTGGTGGTGGCGCCTCAACCGCCGGCGCCCCAGCCGCCCGCTTCCCCTTCGGCGCCCCAGCAGTCCTCTTCTGCGCAGCGGAACAACAACAAGAACAGGAACAAGAACAAAAATCGCAACAGTGCGCCATCCTCCGGCAGGTCTGGCGCGCCCGGCGGTTTCGGCGGTTTCCGTCCGTTCCTGAACCCCTACACCGGCACCTTCCAGATGTGGCCAATGCAGCCTACCCAGGGCGTGCTTGGTCCACGTCCCGGCGTTCCGCATCAGGCCATGTTCGCTGGCGCCCCTCCCGGATTCCCAACTGCCGGCGCGCCTGCAGCAGCTGCAACGACGTCCGCCACGAACACCTGGGATCCCACTGCCTTGATCAACACGTTGAACTCCATGACCCTGCAGCAACCCGACTGGTTCATGGATTCTAACGCGTCCTCCCATCTCTCCAACGATCAGGGTATTCTCTCCTCCACTTCTCCTTCCCACACACCCACAAATATTCTTGTCGGCAACGGCTCTTCCATTCCCATCACCACTCGTGGCAGTGTTGTTTTTCCCTCTCCTACCCGGCAATTTTCTTTATCCAACGTTTTAGTTTCTCCTCAATTAGTCACCAATCTTATTTTCGTGCGCAAGTTTACCATTGACAACCTTGTGTCTGTGGAATTTGACCCGTTTGGTTTGTCTGTGAAGGATCTGAAAACTAAGGCGCTGCTCTATCGGTGCAATAGCTCCGGCGATTTGTACCCTTTCTTCACGCCACCCACCTCCACTCGCGCAGTGTTGCTGGCTCTTGCAAAAGACATTTGGCATCGTCGCCTCGGCCATCACAGCGCCAAAGTTCTCTCTCAATTGAAGTCAGCCAACGCCATCTCTGTCGCCCCAAATAAAACACCTGCCACTCCTTGTCATGAGTGTCAGTTAGGAAAACATTTTCGTTTGCCGTTTTCTACATCTTTAACGCGCACTCAGCGCCCTTTTGAGATTATTCATTGTGATTTGTGGACTTCTCCGGTTCCCAGTGTGTCTGGCAATAAATATTATTTGGCGTGTTTAGATGATTTCACTCATTATCTCTGGACATTTCCCTTGAAACTGAAATCTGACACTTTTTCCAGTATTCGCGATTTTCACACCTACGTGTTAACACATTTTCAGTGTCGTATCAGTTTCGTCCAATGCGATAATGGTCGTGAATTTGATAACCACGCTGCTCGCTCATTTTTTTCTTTCCCAGGGAATTCGGTTCCGACTCTCTTGCCCGCACACTTCACCACAAAATGGAAAAGCTGAGCGTGTCATCCACTCAATCAACAATATTCTTCGAACATTGTTGATTCAAGCCGGTCTTCCTCCCGCCTTCTGGGCCGATGCCTTACACACAGCCACCCACCTCTTTAACCTCCACCCCACAAAAGTCCTCAAAAATCTCACTCCACACCAGGCTTTGTTCGACTCCAAGCCGTCCTATTCCCACCTCCGGGCTTTTGGATGTCGCTGCTATCCCAACCTATCGGCTACCACTCCTCACAAACTTGCGCCACGATCCACCGAGTGCATCTTTCTCGGCTACCCCTCCGATCACAAGGGCTACCATTGTCTTGATCTCAAGTCTAACAAAATTATCACGTCCCGGCATGTCGTGTTCGACGAGCTCACATTTCCTTATGCCGCTCGTACTAGCACCCTTGCCTCTTCGTATTCGTTTTTGGATGACTTTGCAGATGATGATACGGTGCTCCCTAGTGCTCCTGCGCCTCTGCCCGGCGTGCTCGGCTCACTGCCGGTAGGAGGATCTGCCCCATCGCCCGGCACACCTGGATCCACGGCGCCGCACGGGCCTGCCCCGTCGCCTGATGCGACCGAACCGGCGCCATCCTCGTCGCAAGCTGCTGCAAGAGTGCCGGCGTCGCTGACCGGGCCAGCCCCGATGCACGGCGCGCCCGGTTCAACGTCAACGTCGCACGCCACGTGCGGCCCCTCCACGCACGGCGCTGCTAGTGCGGGCACCTCTTCATCGGCGCCGCACGACTACAGCACCAGGCCGCCTATAACAGCTGTCTATACTCGCCGTCCACGTCCTGTGGAACTCTCCATCGAACAGCGCGATCCCGCGCCGGCACCACCTGCTCCTCAGCAGGCCTCTCGTTCTTTCTCTGGCAATCAGTAGCAACTGGTCTATTCATCAACTGGATGTGAAGAATGCCTTCTTAAATGGTACTCTAGAAGAGACAGTTTACTCTCAGCAGCCATCCGGGTTCATTGATCCATCCTTTCCACAACATGTTTGCAAGTTGAACAAGTCACTGTATGGACTTAAACAAGCCCCACGCGCTTGGTATACTCGCTTCCAGTCTTTCATACTCTCTACTGGATTTTGCAGTTCCAGATGTGACACCTCCTTGTTCATCCGCAAGTCTGGCAATGACATTGCGTACTTGCTACTGTATGTGGACGACATCATTCTGACGGCCTCCTCCTCGGCACTGCTTCAGCAGATCATTGCCTCCCTTCAACAGGAATTTGCTATGTCCGATCTTGGTGAACTTCAATATTTCCTTGGCGTCACTGCATCCCGGAATACCTCTGGTTTGCTGTTGACTCAAGATAAGTATGCCTTGGAGCTTCTTACCCGTGCCAAGATGCAGCACTGTAACCCCTGTGCCACTCCCATTGAAGTGAGCCCCAAGCTACCTGCAGAGGCGGGTCCTCCAGTCGCCGACGCCTCCCTCTATCGCAGTCTAGCTGGTGGTCTTCAGTACCTTACTCTTACACGGCCTGACATCGCTCACGCCGTCCAACAGATCTGCCTGCATATGCACGATCCGAGGGAGGAACACTTCTCTCTTCTGAAGTGCATTCTTCGCTACATCAAAGGCACTATCAAGTATGGTCTTCAGATCACTCGCAGCTCCTCTCATGATCTGCTCCTTTACTCCGATGCGGACTGGGCGGGCTGCCCCGATACTAGGCGCTCTACCTCCGGGTTCTGTGCCTTTATTGGTGATAATCTGGTGTCCTGGTCTTCCAAACGGCAACAGACAGTCTCTCGTTCGAGCGCTGAAGCTTAATATCGCGGTGTTGCTAATGCTGTGGCCGAAGCATGTTGGCTCCGCCAGCTTCTTGCTGAACTTCATCGCCCGTTGTCTAAGGCTACGGTGGTTTACTGCGACAACATTAGTGTTGTATACCTCTCCACCAACCCGGTTCAACATCAGCGCACCAAGCACGTGGAAATTGATTTGCACTTTGTGCGTGATCGTGTTGCTCTCGGGGAAGTTCATGTTCTACATGTTCCAACAACACTTCAATATGCGGACATCTTCACAAAAGGACTGCCTACTGCTGTCTTCCAGTCCTTCCGATCCAGCCTCAACGTCCGATCCTCTCCCGGTTGATACTGCGGGGGGCTGTTGGAATATTGTTACACATGTATGGTAGGCTTGTATAGTTACGGTTGTTACGGTTACACATGCATGGTAGGCCTATATAATAAGCTATTATTGGTGTCTATCACCTCCTGTAATTCAGCCCATTGGCTTATATATAATGGCGGCCCTGCCTGTTGCCCAGTGTGGCCTTTGCCCCCAATCTGATCTTCCCACTCTAACACCCCACAAAAAGCAATCAGCCAAATCCTTCACGATTCAGGGAATTTACAGCAAGCTTTTATTTTTGCTTCAATATAAATTGGAGCAAAAGATTTCTCTAAAAAAAAATAAACTATTTCACCATGCAAATACCAAATGTTCCATTTTAGATAATAAAGGAATGCAATTCACGTTATGGCCCAGAATGAAGTATTATTTTCTGTTCAAGGTCATTTCATCATGTTTGGATCTCAGAAAAGGAGATTCAAGATAGTAACACATAAGAATGAAGAATATTTACTTGTAAAACAAGCATATCTTCCTCGCTTTCTATTTTCACAACCACTTTAACTTGCCCACACCGCTCCCACCTGCAAAACATGGAAAACAGAGAGCCAAGGAAATTTGGCAAATGTTTTCTTATCTCAGTGGAATATGAAGTCGAACGTTTGGAAGAAGCTTCAAAGTTCAAACAACACAAGGAATTGTTTTGGAATAATACCTTCTTAGTGATTTCGGAGCTCTCTGTTGGAGTTTTTTGAATAGCCCAAGAGTTGCATGACTAAAAAAACAGAAAAAAAAAGGAAGGCAACATTTCAATCAATACTGATACTAAAAAAACACAGAAAAGCATATGCAAGTATGATAACTATTTCACTGCTGAAGGTAACAACTGAAGTGCTGGAGGCAAAGATCAGCATCAATTTCTTAGCCTGGTAATTCAATTCATTAAAGCTAAAATGTTCACATGTTTCATGGCCAAAGTAAATGCAACATCATATATGCCCTAAGACTTAGTTAAAGCCAGACAGCTTTTGCGAGGATAATGTGGCTGATAACACTGATAATGCATCACAGATATTAGCAGTACTCCCATGGCAACTGATGTTGCATGGCTGTCTAGCCAAATATTGCTGACTAAAAAATTATATTGGTTCATTTCTGTTTTGTGGAAGCCATCAAAACTTTGGATGCACCGTAAGTCCTACTGTGTGAAGCAACCAAGATAAAAGGTAGCACTGATTTTGCCATCCAAACACAGTTGATAAAATTATATTTGATAGGAGAGGCAGCTGGTATGGCTATTATCTTAAAAACTATGATGTTTCAGCCAAACAAACTACAGAATCAGATATAACCTATATGAGTCAGCCAACCTATCTAGTAATATAACTAAATAATCCCCATCTCTTCATCTATCTGCTGACTTTGTAGAGCGAATAAATCAAGACAATATTATGCACTTCTATGGATTATACTGCAACTTAAATACACCAAACAGCAGGAACAAAATGCTACTATTTAATTCAGAACAATGAGTAACTGCCAGCATAGAAAGAACAAAGAGACTGGCACCACATATCAAACAAACATGATCCATTTTTTTACTTCTGCACTGATGACGGCAACACCTGTACAAGTTCTAAAGTTTGGTCATTACTAATACAGTCTCCGTTCGTTTGTAGTCCATCAAAGCACATCATAGGCCTAACAGTACCTCTATCGAACAGATATGGATCCTAAAATCTCCCGTGCTAAAGACGAGACAGGCAGTCTTTGGTTCAAAGGCATAGCAATCAATTTAAAACTTTTGGTAACCACATGGTATACAAACTAGCCAAACATTCAGGGTAACTAGTGAGGTATGTTCATTTCTCCCAATATATACTCATCTTCAATCATAGGCCTAACACTGATGACGGCAACACCTGTACAAGTTCTAAAGTTTGGTCATTACTAATACAGTCTCCGTTCGTTTGTAGTCCATCAAAGCACATCATAGGCCTAACAGTACCTCTATCGAACAGATATGGATCCTAAAATCTCCCGTGCTAAAGACGAGACAGGCAGTCTTTGGTTCAAAGGCATAGCAATCAATTTAAAACTTTTGGTAACCACATGGTATACAAACTAGCCAAACATTCAGGGTAACTAGTGAGGTATGTTCATTTCTCCCAATATATACTCATCTTCAATCATGGCTTAGTGAAGCGAAGAAAGTCTCACCTGCATTGTGCGGCAATCTTCCCCTTCCCCATCTTCAGATCATTCCTCACTACCAGCACCTACAACCAAAGAAACAACCAACACAACTGAGCATCCCTTAATTCTATCCCTGCCCCAAAACACAGTCCAACACACCAAACTGCTAGATGTCTGAACTAAATCTCCAATACCATTTTGAAATCTTCTATTATCTCAGCAAGGTTCTCGATCTCCAGGGGGCTGGCGGCGGCCTGAGACTGGGACCTATCTGCCTCCCTGGCGGAGTCGGACTTGGTCACCACGTTCCGTGCCCAGTAGAGCAGCCGGAGCCCGGTCCTCTTCTGCCCGCCGCCCGCCCGCTTCGCGGCGCGGCTGCGGCCGGAGTTTTCGTCATCATCTTCCTCCGAGTCATCCTCGGAATCGTCATCGGAGGGGCCCCCGGAACCTGGGGCGGCGGCGTGGCGCGGATGGCGGGCGAGGGCGAGGAGGTAGCCGAGCGCGAAGCAGCCGGCGGCCCCGGCGACGGCGGTGGCGGCTGCGGGGAGCGCGGCGGCCGTGGGAAGCGAGAGCACGGAGGCCGACGCGCCCATCGGAATCGCCGTCGCCGGTCACCGGCGGCGGCGGCAGTTAAGGTCTGTGGCTCTGTTCGTCTCACGATACCGTGGGTTTTTGGGACTGGTATGTCAGGGGGACAAGACTCTGGCCTGCGGGTCCGCTTACGGCCTGTCCGTTCCGCTTTGGCTCGTATTAAACGATCATAAATTTTTAGTCAGAATAGTATTTTTTTTCACATAAACCAGTCAACGATACTTCTTTACAAACTAGCAACGATACGAACCAGCCAACCGAACAGGCTTAATTAGCCAGATATGGGCAGCTATTGCTCAAAAAAGAGTCCAAACCAACAGCGACAGGTCGGTCTCGGCTTGGTACAGCCCCACTCAAAAAAAAAGAGCCTTTCATCTTTGTGTCATTATAAAAGATCCAAATTATTTGTGTACGATCGAAAAAACAAAAAGTTGTTTAGTATCCTTGTATGAAATTTTCTTTTCCTACATACCACTTCTGTCACTTTGTCGTCCGATTCTAACAGAGCTGGGTGCCAGTTAGACGTGAAATTATTTTTTTGCCCATCACTCTTTCTACTCAATCCCCACTGGTTCTTCTTTCGCTTGTTGTTCGTTCTCCACTTTAAGCTAAGAGCCAAACCCTAGAGGAGAGGAGGGAGCAGGCGGGTGGGTGTGGAGGAGCAGTCGATGTGCGCGCGGAGGGTAACGAGGGGGGCACGGCCGCTACGGTCGCGCGCGCGAGGGCCGGGCGTAGCTTCACGCGGGCGCCAAGCGTCGACCGATTTGGCACGGAAGCGGGCGCGGTTGAGGCCGCGGGGCCTCGCGCGGGGAGGCTGCAGGGGCCAGGTCCGCATGGGTCACCTGAGGCTCCAGCAGGCCGAATTTCTCGCGGATTCAGAAAAGATGGCGGACGGGCGACCAGCTTGGCTTCCAGATGGGTGAGTTCTCCTTCCCTTGCTTCAATTGCATACCATCAGTGCCATGTTTGGTGTGGTTATGATTGGATTAAACTGTGTAGATATATATGTTGTTCATCTGTAGGAATGACATCGAGACCAGTTTCAATATAGAAATCAGGATAATTAGTCCAACTATGCGTGGACCATGGTATGGCATTAACAAAGTTGTTGATTCAGACATCATAAATTTTAAAGACCTTGTTGATAAAATTGTGGATGAGTTTCCTTGCGGGTATGGTGATGAGTGAAGATGTTCTATTTCTGTGCTGATAGCGAGTCCAACATACAAATTCATTCAGACCAAGACTTATGCATATGTTCGCGAAACATATGAGCTCCAAGTGTTATTGCATGCCAATTGCATATCATAAACCTGATGCTGATCCACTAAAAATTCCACTATGGGACAATATTAACATCACATGCACCCTATTAGTGTCAACCCCTGGCTATGTAGAACCTAGCAAAGGAACTCAAACTAGGACTGCTACAGAACCAGATAATGACATGGTACAGGCTGAGGATAATTATCTTATGAATCCTGAACCAGAAAATAAACACGGGAGGGTTAATGAGGAGGGTTTATATATTGACATAGCACCTGCTTCTCATGCAAATGTTGACACAACTAAGAAAAAGAATGAAGATTATGATCCAGGTTCAGACTCTGAATCTGATTCTATGTCTGACTTCGATATGGATGCTGAGGTAGATGAGATTGTTAAGGATAGAGTGCCATCTCACATCCCTGATGTTGCATACAACAAAGATGACCCTCCTATGGAAGAAGGGAGCATCTATCCAAACATGCATGAATTTAAGTTGGCTCTTGCAACACATGCTATCAAGAATGAATTTGAGTATAACATTAAAAAGAGTGAACCAGGGAGGTATCGGGTATACTGCACAGGATTGGTAGATGGTTATAAGTGGAGGATTCATGCATCGACAATGAGCGATAATATTACTGTACAGGTAATATCTTTGTTCATATTTTATCACTAATATTTTGTTCATATTTCTGAAATAATTTTTCTATTTAAAATTGAACTTTGTAGGTCAAGAAGAACCATTCTCCTCATGTCTGTCATAGTACTAGAAGGAGTGGGAAAGTGAAGGGTGCTACAAAGTTTTGGATTTCTGAGAAGATTAAGGATTGGTTAGCTGAGGACCCAACTGTTGGACCTACAGAACTTCAGAGAAGACTGAAGGATGATTATAAAGTCACTATCAGTTACAAAAGAGTGTATGATGGAAAGGAACTGGCTACAGAGGAGTTGTATGGTA
The DNA here is from genome assembly GCF_019320115.1 of Miscanthus floridulus. Lineage (NCBI taxonomy): Eukaryota > Viridiplantae > Streptophyta > Magnoliopsida > Poales > Poaceae > Miscanthus > Miscanthus floridulus. Next base: position 78,051,471 of record NC_089591.1, read on the forward strand.
ACTGGAAAGAAAGTTTTGACAACTTGTACAGGTTTAAGGCACAGATAGAACAATCCTATCCCGGCAGCTGTGTTGTCATTGATCGTCACACAATAGAGGATAAGATCAGGTTTAATAGGGTTTTTTTGCAATGAAACCTTGTGTTGAAGGTTTTCTTAGAGGTTGCAGGCCTTATTTGGCTGTTGATAGTACATTCTTGACTGAAAAATTCAGAGGTCGGTTATGCATTACTTGTGCAGTTAATGGGCATAACTGGATGTACCCAGTTGCAATAGGAGTCATTGATTCTGAAACCAATGAAAACTAGATTTGGTTCATGGAGAGGCTTAAGGAAGCTATAGGTACCCCACCTGGTCTGACCTTTTTGCACAGATTGTGGTCAGACAGTCATGACAGGAGTTAGTGAGGTATTCCCAAATGCAAAGCATAGAGAGTGCATGTGGCACTTGGTGCAGAATTTTAAGAAAAGGTATAGTGGGAAAGAATTTGATAAACATTTGTGGGCTTCTACTTATTCTTGGAATTCATATATGTTTGAAAAACATATCCAGGCCATGGCTGCAGCAAATTCAGCAGCAATATTGTACTTGCAGCAAAACCATACGAAACTATGGACAAGAAGTCAGTACTCTACATTGCCAAAAGTTAACTATGTCACCAATAATTTAGCAGAAAACTTCAACAATTGGATAAAAAATGATAAGGGAATGCATCTAGATGACTTGATGGATACTATAAGATAGAAGCTTCTTATCAAGTGGAACCAGAGGAAAAAATGCAAATAAAATGGAAAGAAAATTTTTGCCACACATCGTAACTAAGCTGAAGGAGCAAAGTAGCAACCTTGACATTGATGTTGTCACTGGCTCACTTGATGGGATTGCAGAGGTTATGGCAAGAGGAGGTTCTAGTTACAGGTTTGTTGTCAACCTATAGGAAAGGACATGCTCATGCAGAGCATGGCAAGTTTCTGGATTACCATATAAGCATGCAATTGCCTTCATCACCTCTATACCTAGAGAGAAGATAGAAGATTATGTGGACAACTACTGCTCTATAGAAGAGCTTCAGGGCTGTCTATGATGGTAGAATCCCTGCTATACCAGACAAATCCATGTGGCCCAAAGCAGAACATGGTTTCTTCATGCATCCTCCATAGTTGAAGCCAACAGCTGGTAGGAGAAGGCAAAAAAGATACAAGAGAGCAGTAGAGGGTAGCAGCAAAGGAGCCAAGGGTAGGCATCAGTGTCCAATTTATCAGCAATATGGATATCATTGGTACACTTGTAAGGATGGTGATCTAGCAGACATAGCAACAATGCTTGCTGAAAGGTAACATAGAACCTAAACTTTGTAATTATTTTTACATGTTTACATTGTTGCTAACATATCTATCTATGCAGAGGTCCACCTAAAAAGAAGAAAAAGAAGATAGCACCAACTACTACTGAGACCAGCATTGTGCCTGCAACACCTGCACAAAGGATGGTCTTTCCAGTTCTATCTACTGTTGCGGATTTATCAAAGAAAAGGAAGAACAAATCATTCTCATCAACTGTTGCGAAGAAACAAAAGAGTACTTCAAATACTTCGACTGCTGAGGCTAGTGACCCTTCTGTGAGGTAAGCTAATTTTCTATAATTGTCTTTTCACCACTTTAATAGGTTAACTAACTGTTTTTACTCACGTCTCATTTTTTCAGAGGATCTGGAATAGGATCGAATCATTTAGATCATTTGGCGATTACTTACCCTTTAGGATCAAGTGAGCAACACACAGCTGACAAAGAGCGCAAGTCAACAGCGGCACAAGAAAAAGAGAGCCATTCCGAAAAAACTGACTCCAAACAAGGCTAGTCCAGCCATGTCAACCCGCAATAAGGTCCCTAGTTCCCCTTCTAGTCCGGCCATGGGAAATAGAAGCAAGAAAAAGCTTATCTTTGATAAGTTTGCATCTCTATGTCATACTGCTTTTGTAGTACTTGAGGTCTGCATGATCATACAATGTTTAAACTAGTAATGATGTTAATGTGATCATCTTTTGTCTTCAAACTGTACTTTGTAATCAAGCTGGCTATGTATGTGAATAGTAATTTTAGACCTTGTTTATGTCTGAATGTATTCTGGTTCTCGCAATTATTGAATTTTTATTTATTGGAATTGTCGCAATTATTATATTTATTGGTTCTCGCGATTGTCTAATTTATATATATTGATTGTCGTAATTGTCGAGTTTATATTTATTGGTTGTTGTAATTGTCGATTTTATATTTATTTAAATTTTTATATGCACACACATAAGTTGTCACGGTAGTATAGAGGAAAAGTGAAGTTTTTTATAATACGATAGTGGCACCAGACGAAACATGGAAAATTTAATGAATACCATAACTGAGAGTAAAAGAGTCATTTTCGTTGGTCGTTAGCTGCTGTTACGTGTAAAATGGACGGAAGTGATACGCGGAGAAAGAAAATTTACTGGACGACTTTTCTTTTTTTCGACGATACACCGGTGATATCTATCTTTTATAATGGCACGCGAAGGCTCCTCAAAAAACGCCTTTCTTCTCCCGTTCCGCTCGTGCGCTCTCTTTCTCTCTCTCGGCGACGATTGGACGACCGCCGCCGCCGCCCCCAGGTCTTCGCTGGGCCCTTCGCCGGCGACGAGCACCCACCAGGTACGCCCGTCCCTTCTCGTCCCTAGCTGCTGTGCGAAACCGAGCACCCAGAGCCTAACTTCAGCTATTTGGCTATTTGTATTCGGATTCGGATCTAATTCTAATCGCTGACTCACGAGTGTACATGTTGCCTCGTTATTCAGCGCTAAGAATGATCGCTGGCTGATATATATTACAACGCAATATACCTAATGTAGTCACTTAATCTAAAGCGAGCTCTGTTTTTTTCCCTGCGTGCATCCAGTGCAAATGGTGCTCTTATATTTGGTTGGAGATTCTCGCATTTGTGCTGTGGCCATTTTGATTTGGACAATACGTCTACCACTTGGGTCTTGGCTTAGCATAAGATTCGTGAAAACTTTAACCAAAGCAAGTATTCTGTTTTGCAATTTATCATCTTCCTCGAAATGACTAATGTGCACAATTAGATTTTCTTAAACTGAGTCAGAAAGCTACACCTTGATCGATCATTGGAGCAATTAAATTGCAAAAAGGTGAAGATTGTCCAAGAATATGGGTTTAAAGTTTCAGTGCCATAAATCCAAAAACAACACTGAATGCACAATGTTTCTGAAACTCTCGACCAAAAACTGAATTCCTATTAGGAATGCATGAGCTTTTATAGGAAATAATTTGATGCAATATGACTAAAACAAAATCCCTGTGTTCCAAATGAATTCTTAAGTTTTGAAGTTATTTTTTTGGGTATTTTGGCCAATTAGTACCTCGTGTGCAGCCTGAAAGGCTGGAACGCACCGTGAATGTGACTCCTGCTGGCTTTCTTGTTTTTCTCAGGCTCGGAAACGTCGCTGACATCCACCTGCACCACAATAGTTCAGTAGAGTAGCCATTGGAACCCACACGCCGGCGATGGCAACTGCTCCTGCGACATCCTCCATGGCTACGAACTCTCCCTGCCTGCGGCTGCCTAGCATGCCCCTGAGGCGTGGACCTGCTGCCATCTCCTTCCCTTCTCGTCGTACGCTTCTGTTCTTGCCTCAATTCCTTAGCCATCAATGTCCTACTTGTCTTGATTTATTCATCTTGTTTTTGCTTCACGCAGAATGGCCAGCCGCACTGACCTCATGCACTGGATTGTCGCGGCGCTCTGACGTGGTCGCCGCCGCGGGCCACCAGAAGTTGATGGGATCTTTGACCAGCAACGAGGGGCTCAGGTTTGGGGTGGTGAGTTGAGCATTACTTAATCGAGAAACACCTATTCCTTTGCTATATAATTGATGAAACATTGATGGGACCTTAGTGAACAAAAACCATAGGTTACTGATATGCTTTTCTTTGAAAAAACAGTCGCTTTCCTGCACTTCGACACCTTTTACCTCTGAATGCACAATACAATGACTGTATGGTTCCTTATTTAATTGTAGGTTGTGGCACGGTTCAATGAGGTCGTGACAAATTTGTTACTGCAGGGTGCCCTAGAAACTTTCGAGCGATACTCTGTTAAAGCAGAAAATATAACAGTATGCATCTTCTCCCTTCTGTTTGGTTGAAGTTGTTCAGAGTCACACTAATGTGTTAAGGAATTTCTTGCAAGTACTGTTGATCTTATTGCTTCATCAAAAATTTGAAACACTGGCAGTCTTATACTTGTATACTTACGCTCCATCCTGATGGTTTTTTCGTTAAGGACCCATGAGCCACACAGAACTATCTTTGGATGGCTAATGTACTTGATAGGGTTGACTTTTTAACTTCTAAAGACTTGTCCTTTGTTTATTTAATTTGCATAATAAATGTTCTGGAATAGTAGGAAATGTAGTTTCTCAGAGCCAATCAGCCAATAAATATCTTTAGTTATTTACTACCAACATCAATGCTTATTGCTGCTGTGATAATTTGACTGATAGATAGCTAGTTCATTTCATGATTTTGTCTCTGAATTATTCTTATGCAAATTTGATGAATGTCGTGTATCATTGTATATTTAATGTTAGATAATCTCTAGTATTAGATACCTTGAAATACAGAACTATTAAACAAAATTGTCTTAAAATCTGTAGCATAATATGCACTTAAATAGGAAAGCTTCTACCTTATAAATTCTTTGTTACAAAAAAGCATACAGAAAACTGCACCATGTAGAATTTTACTCTTCATCTGCAAACATGACTTCAAACAACGTCAGCGATGAACTACACAGTTGTATACACTTCTAAAATGTTTCAGAAACATTTATAAAACACAGATTTACTCGGATTCAAAATATTCTTTAGGTGGTTAGTGTTCCTGGAAGCTTCGAAGTTCCTATAACGGCACAAAAGCTTGGGAAATCTGGAAAATTTGATGCAATTCTGTGCATTGGAGCTGTGGTGAGTTGATTACTTGATTAGTTTCGTATCATTTCCATATTACACATTTGAATTTTTATTGCTTTCTACTTTTCATTTGATGTTCATTTAGCATGTTGAGTAAGTAGTATTGAGTATTGACCCTTTAAGGGTTATTTTCCTAATAATACTATAACAATTTAGATATATCCTCTCACACATCCCCATGAATTGTGCACATGAGGAATTACAAATAAGATTAGATCTGTGCTTTTGTAAACTACCCTCTGAACATTTTTTGGAGCTGATCCTTCTTTAATTTTACATTGAGCTATGAAAGGTTACATCCACCTGTCAATTAGAACTGAGAAAACAAACAAAGAACTCTAGAAGCCATTTACTGTTTCAATATGTACTTGTGAAACTATCTTTGAAAGTGCTGGCTTCTAGGGACATCCGGTTCTTAACATGTCTTACCCATGTGAAGACTGTAACCTCTGTGAATGGTTGTATCAATTAGCATAGGTCTAAACAATATTGTCTACCTAATTGTATTATTATTTGGCCCTTTTATTCACACTTATCATGATGCTTGTGTGATAATATCAAATTGAACCTATACTTTGCAAGCTCATTGATAGCATTTAGCAGTAGCTGGTTCGTTTTATTTTGGAAGTGTTCCTAAAAAATCGTTTTCAGATTAGAGGTGACACAACCCACTATGATGCTGTTGCAAACTCAGCTGCATCAGGTGTACTCAATGCTGGATTATCTGCTGGTATGTTGTTTTCAGTTCTTCCCTTCATGTGTCATGCTGTAGAGAGGTTCCTGTCTCGTCTGGGGTAGTTCTAAGTATATTCCTTTTCTTCTAGCTTTTGAGTGTTAATAAAAAGGCTGACTAGCCAGTTGAAATATTGAGCTGTTAAACATATTCCATCAGCTAGTGAAACTTTTTTATATGTTTATATTAATTGTTGTTTCTCAGCGAATAAGTGATGGATAAGTCTCATGTGTGGCTGGTCTTTGTGGGGCTATGATGCTCACATGGTCATGGTCCTTGTAGCTGTTTTTCTGTTTTTTAGGACAGCATCTTAGACTAGAGGACAGCATCTTAGACTAGAGGACAGCATCTTAGCTAGGACAGCATATTAGCATCTTAGACTAGCATCTTAGACTAGCATCTTGGCATATGCTTGGCTGGCTAGCAGCCTATAAATATGTAACCCCAACCCCTTGGGTTGGCATGGCATTTGTGTGAGCTTGTGTGAGAAATAGACAAGAAAATTGCCCCAACTCCTAGTGTCATCCTCTCTCGATGAGAGTAAGAATTCTCCTACTACCAAGAGTGAGAATTCAGCGACTAACAACTGGTATCAGAGCCGTATTATCCTGTAGCCTGAGCATCTCTTGCTCATCTTCTCTCCCAGCCCCACAACAGCCCCAGCTGTTGGCAGCAGCAGCTCCTCCGGCCGCTCCTGTTCACTCCTCTCCCAGCTCGTCTGAAGCAGCCCTCTCCCCACGCAGCAGCCCCCCGGTAGCGCGTCATGTCCGCAGGGCAGTCTCAGCGCTCGGTCGCCTCGAGCACGCGGCGTCGGCAGGAGGCCGAACTTGCCGCGGCAGAGGAACGCGAGCGAGCGGCGGCAGAGACCGCTGCAGCGGCGGCAAGGGCGTCGAGGCTAGCAGCGGCGGAGCTGGCAGCAGCCAGAGCGGAGGCGGAAGCAGCGGCGGCGGCGAATGCAGCGCGTGCGGCGGCGGCGGAGGTCGAGGCTCTGCGCGGCAGCATCGGCAGCTCCATCTCCGCCGACGACACCGCCGACGCGGACCTCGAGCTGCTAGAGAGGGAGGCAGCGCGAGCGCGGGCGGCGCAGTGGACAGCCGCGCACGTACATGAGCGTGGCGGCAGCCCAGACAGGCGCGGACGCGCTGGCGGCGCTCCTGGAGGAGGCGCGCACGGCGGTGGCGCTCCTAGGGCGGCCGCGCACGCCCACGAGCGCGGCGGCAGCCCAGACAGGCGCGGACGCGCCGGTGGCGCTCCTGGAGGAGGCGCGCACGGCGGCGGCGCTCCTGGAGGAGGCGCGCACGGCAACGGTGGCGGACGGGTCGATGGAGAGCGCGGCCTTCACAGGCAGCGTGGCTCTCTCTCCCCGGATCGGTACCGACGGGTCGATGGAGAGCGCGGCCTTCACAGGCAGCATGGCTCTCTCTCCCCGGATCGGTACCGTGGTCACCACGGGCTCCAGGCTGTTGTCAGGGACGTCGGTCCCGGCGGTGGGTGGCCTACCCTCACCAAGACCAACTACGTCGAGTGGGCTGCGGTGATGAGGGTAAAGCTCCAGGTGCGGCACATGTGGGAGGCAGTCCGGTACGGCGACGTCGACTACGACCTAGATCGACGGGCGCTGGATGCTCTCATCGCTGCAGTCCCGCCCGAGATGCAGTTCTCGCTTACCAGCAAGCGGACTGCCAAGGAGGCTTGGGACGCCATCGCTGCGGCACGCATCGGCAGCGACCGCGCCCGCAAGTCCACACTGCAGGCACTTCGCAAGGAGTGGGAGAACCTGGCCTTCAAGCCAGGTGAGGACGTTGATGACTTTGCTCTCCGTCTCAATACTCTGTTGCAGAAGATGGTGCAGTTCGGCGACGACACCTACGGTGAGGAGAGAGCTGTCGAAAAGCTCTTCCGCTGCGTCCCCGAGAAGTACAAGCAGATGGCTCGCTCGATCGAGTCTCTGCTGGATCTCTCCACGATGTCGATCGAGGAGGCGATAGGTCGCCTCAAGGTCGTCGACAGCGATGAGCCACAGTCCCTCTCGGGGCCCATCACCACTGGCGGGAAGCTCCTTCTCACTCGGGAGCAGTGGCTTGCCAGCCAAGGTGACCGGAGGAAGGGGGAGCCTTCTTCCGCGACAGGCGGCCGCAAGCGTGGCAAGCCGCGCAAGGCGCGCAGAGACGCCCAGGCCGGGGCGCGAGGACGTGCCGAGGGTGATGCCCGCGGAGGCGCCCAGGGCGGCGCCGCCGGCAGGCACAAGCCGGCACGAGACGACACCTGCCGCAACTGCGGCCAGCTTGGCCATTGGGCCAAGGACTGTCGACAGCCACGACGCGGCCAGGCCCACGTCGCACAGGCGGAGGAGGAGGAGCCGGCTCTGTTCATGGCACATGCCAGCATCGAGCTACCTCCAGCGGCACCGGCCGCAGCGGCTCTCCTCCACCTTGACGAGCCAAAAGCACACGCCCTCCTCGGCGACAGCTCCGGCAACGACAAGACTGACGGGTGGTGCCTCGACACCGGCGCCACCCATCACATGACCGGTCGACGGGAGTTCTTCACCGAGCTTGACTCTAGCGTCCGAGGCTCCGTCAAGTTTGGGGATGCCTCCGGCGTGGAGATCAAGGGCGTCGGCTCCATCATCTTCACCGCCGTGTCTGGTGAGCACAGGCTGCTCACCGGAGTCTACTACATCCCCGCGTTGAGGAACTCCATCATCAGCTTGGGACAGCTGGATGAGAACGGTTCGCGCGTGGTGGTTGAGGACGGAGTCATGAGGATTTGGGATCGTCGTCGTCGCCTTCTTGCCAAGGTATCCAGAAGCGCAAATCGACTCTACGTCCTTAACGTGCAGGTGGCACAACCCCTCTGTCTCGCTGCTCGTCGGGACGACGAGGCGTGGCAGTGGCACGAGCGTTTCGGGCACCTTCACTTTGAGGCCCTGAAGCGGCTCAGTGCCACGGAGATGGTGCGAGGCCTGCCGTGCCTCGACCATGTGGAGCAGCTCTGCGACGTCTGCGTGTTGACGAAGCAGAGGCGACTCCCCTTTCCCCAGCAGGCGAGCTTTCGAGCCAAGGAGAGGCTCGAGCTCGTGCACGGGGACTTGTGTGGCCCGGTGACACCGGCCACACCGGGAGGACGACGCTACTTCCTGCTGCTCGTCGACGACCTCTCCCGCTACATGTGGGTGATGGTCCTCGACAGCAAGGGAGAGGCTGCGGACGCCATCAGACGCGCGCAGGCTTCTGCGGAGGCGGAGTGCGGCCGCAAGCTGCGCGTGCTGCGCACCGACAACGGCGGCGAATTCACGGCGGCTGAATTCGCGTCGTACTGCGCTGACGAGGGCATTCAGCGCCACTACTCCGCGCCGTACAGCCCGCAGCAGAACGGCGTCGTCGAGCGGCGCAACCAGACGGTTGTGGGGATGGCTCGGGCCCTCCTCAAGCAGAGGGGGATGCCGGCTGTCTTCTGGGGAGAGGCGGTGGTGACGGCCGTCTACATCCTCAACCGCTCGCCTACCAAGGCGCTCGACGGCAGGACGCCGTACGAGGCTTGGCATGGGCGCAAGCCGGCGGTCTCCCACTTGCGGGTCTTCGGCTGCCTCGCGTTCGCCAAGGAGCTTGGCCACATCAGCAAGCTCGACGACAGGAGCACTCCGGGAGTGTTCATCGGCTACGCGGAGGGCTCGAAGGCCTACCGCATCCTCGACCCGAAGACACAGCGTGTGCGCACGGCGCGCGACGTTGTGTTCGACGAAGGGCGAGGATGGGCGTGGGACAAGGCGGTGGACGATGGCTCGGCTCCGACTTACGACGACTTCACTGTCGAGTACGTCCACTTCGAGGGAGCTGGGGGAGTAGGCAGCTCTTCTTCGGCGAGCGCATCTACCCCAGTCCCCGAGCCTCCACCGACCCCGGCGCCTGCTACTCCGACAGCTCCACGCTCTCCAGCCAGGACCTCGGCTGCGATGAGTTCTTCGCCGGCTTCACCACAGCCGGCAACGCCACGCACTCCAGCACCGACAGGCACCTCTCCGGGCACGTCTACTCCAACACCAGCTCGTGTCGAGCATAGCCCGGTTGAGCTCGCTACTCCGCTCTCTCACGACGAGGAGCGCATCGACGCGTACCACGACGGCGAGCCGTTGCGGTACCGTACGATGGAGAACCTTCTCGGCGACCAGTTGGTGCCGGGACTGGTGCCTCATGACCTGGAGGACCTGGAGGCGCAGTTGCACCTTGCGTGTGACGACGGCGAGCCTCGGTCGTTCGCAGAGGCCGAGAGACACGCGGCATGGCGCGCCGCGATGCAGTTGGAGATGGATGCGGTTGAGAAGAACCGCACCTGGGAGCTTGCTGACCTTCCTCGTGGTCATCGCGCGATCACCCTTAAGTGGGTGTACAAGCTGAAGAGGGATGAAGCCGGTGCCATCGTCAAGCACAAGGCTCGCTTGGTGGCACGAGGTTTCGTGCAGCAGGAGGGGGTCGACTTCGACGACGCCTTTGCTCCCGTGGCACGGATGGAGTCCGTGCGACTCCTCCTTGCGCTAGCTGCCCAGGAGGGCTGGCGTGTTCATCACATGGACGTCAAGTCGGCGTTCCTTAACGGCGACTTGAAGGAGGAGGTCTACGTGCACCAGCCGCCGGGATTTGCGATCCCCGGCAAGGAGGGCAAGGTGCTCCGCCTGCGCAAGGCCCTCTATGGCTTGCGGCAGGCACCGAGGGCGTGGAATGCCAAGCTGGATTCCACGCTAAAGGGGATGGGCTTCGAGCAAAGCCCGCACGAGGCGGCCATCTACCGACGGGGCAATGGAGGTAATGCCCTGTTGGTGGGTGTCTACGTCGACGACTTGGTGATCACCGGCACCAAGGATGCGGAGGTGGCGGCATTCAAGGAAGAGATGAAGGCCACCTTCCAGATGAGTGACCTGGGGCCTCTCTCCTTCTACCTGGGAATCGAGGTACACCAGGATGACTCTGGGATCACGCTTCGACAGACCGCCTACGCCAAGCGCGTCGTTGAGCTAGCTGGGCTCACCGACTGCAACCCAGCTCTCACTCCGATGGAGGAGAGGCTGAAGCTGAGCCGCGACAGCACGACGGAGGAGGTGGACGCTACGCAGTACCGGCGTCTTGTGGGGAGCCTTCGCTACCTCGCCCACACACGGCCGGACTTGGCATTCTCCGTCGGCTACGTTAGTCGGTTCATGCAGCGACCGACGACGGAGCACCAGCAGGCTGTGAAGAGGATCATCCGCTATGTTGCGGGGACTCTCGACCACGGCCTCTACTACCCGAGGTGCCCTGGGGCGGCACACTTCGTCGGGTACAGCGACAGCGACCACGCCGGCGACATCGACACCAGCAAGAGCACGAGCGGGATCCTCTTCTTCCTCGGCAAGTGCCTCGTTAGCTGGCAGTCGGTCAAGCAGCAGGTGGTGGCCCTGTCCAGCTGCGAGGCCGAGTACATAGCGGCCTCCACCGCTTCGACTCAGGCGCTCTGGCTCGCTCGACTGCTTGGTGATCTCCTCGGCAGAGACACTAGAGCGGTGGAGCTCAGGGTGGACAGCAAGTCCGCTCTGGCCCTGGCAAAGAACCCCGTGTTCCACGAACGCAGCAAGCACATCCGGGTGAGGTACCACTTCATCCGAAGCTGTTTGGAGGAAGGGAGCATCAAGGCGAGCTACATCAACACCAAGGACCAGCTTGCGGACCTGCTCACCAAGCCCCTTGGGAGGATCAAGTTCCTTGAGCTCTGCTCCAGGACCGGGATGGTTCAACTCTCCCACAAGACGACGCACAAGACTTAGGGGGAGAATGATGGATAAGTCTCATGTGTGGCTGGTCTTTGTGGGGCTATGATGCTCACATGGTCATGGTCCTTGTGGCTGTTTTTCTGTTTTTTAGGACAGCATCTTAGACTAGAGGACAGCATCTTAGACTAGAGGACAGCATCTTAGCATCTTAGACTAGCATCTTAGACTAGCATCTTGGCATATGCTTGGCTGGCTAGCAGCCTATAAATATGTAACCCCAACCCCTTGGGTTGGCATGGCATTTGTGTGAGCTTGTGTGAGAAATAGACAAGAAAATTGCCCCAACTCCTAGTGTCATCCTCTCTCGATGAGAGTAAGAATTCTCCTACTACCAAGAGTGAGAATTCAGCGACTAACAACAAGCATATATAAGTACAATAACAACAACAAAGAGTCCCAATCAAGTTGGCGTAGGCTAAAATTTTGTATATCAAGTGACTCAAGGCAAGTGCAAGAGTTAATGTGAGCAACTAGTATAGGACTGGAAGGCTTTGGTTATATGGTTATATGAGATAGGTGTATAGTTGGTGCTATAAAAGTACTTTGCAAGATTCACTGAAACCTTGCAGTGTGCTCGGCTTGTTTTTTCTTTATGGTGGTTAATTCAGTTAATAATCAGACATTCGGATTATTTTGGCTTTAATTGGTGATGCAGGTGTTCCTTGTGTATTTGGTGTTTTAACCTGTGAAGACATGGACCAGGTAATTCGTGATTTGGTTATGTACATGTATACTCCCTTCTTTTTTTTTAAGTGTCGTATTTTGGTTTGCTACACAGACCAAGGAGGAGATTAAACCTTCTCGTTTATGCGCTGGATTCCTTTTTTTTCCTCTTCGTACTCAGCGCATCCGCAGCCCTTCCTGCATGGCTCCATGCAAACCACCCACGGGAACGAAGGAACCGCGCATCCGCAGCCCTCCCTGCATGCAGACTTAAGTGCGCCAGGAAGGAAACGAGGCGTTAATTAACTCCGACTCCACGGACAAGACTGCCAGACCAAAATACGACACTTATTTGCGACTTTCTCCTAAAACCAAATACAACACTTAAAAGAAAACAGAGGGAGTACATCTTATCAATTATTACGTGCCACCAGATCATGTTTGGTAACCTAAAGCAGGGCAAGTTCTCGATTGTTACTGGATTTCTGGACCACATCCCATATGGGTAGAAACCGATCAGTTCATGAGAGCCCTGTTCAAAGTTTTGTTTTGAAAAATTGGTTGCTGTTTGAGCTCTGTTATGTTCATTTTATGTCTTTTTGAATATTTTCTAGTTTTAAAATTTCTGACCAGTAGAAACCTGTAAACAGCCAAGAGTCAAGTTTTTGTTGCTGACCAAAATGCTTTGATTCAAGTTCCCATGCCATATGCTAACTTTTTTTTAGGAGTGCACCCTATTTGTGCATGCTACAGGCGCTCTATTCATTTCCTTGACCTGTAAAGTAGTGACATCTTTATTCCACATTGGCCACATTAGCAAAGCAGAGGTTTCACTCAGTGTTCCCTTCTGATGAGAAAGTTTCATGTCAAAGTGTGACCCTTTTTTGTTGATTATCTGACTACTTTTCAAAACATGTGCACTGTTTTGCTCCTTATCAAAATCCTGCTGAGAATGCTAAATCAAATGCTGCAGGCGCTAAACCGTGCTGGTGGCAAGGCTGGAAACAAGGGTGCTGAAACTGCTCTTACTGCCGTAAGTAAACCTTGCAATCTTAATTTCAAATAAACGTTGAAGTATTGTCATGTGATAAGCTCAAGTGCCCTGCAGATTGAGATGGCCTCTCTGTTCCGGCATCACCTAGGCTGACACTTCGCTATGTTTTGATTTCTATACACGAGGCAACAGCATTTCTTCCTATCAAGAGTTTTGGCTAATAGAGTTTTTCCGCCGCAGCTAGTATAATTGTTCCCAAATCTGTTGGTCCGGTGCTGATTGGTTGCTTTGCTTTCTTTCTATGAAATTTGAAAAGCTCACGAGACATGTTTGTAAACCTGACACCACGAATAATTGTCACCATGAACGAAATATGGTCATGAATAAAGTTGCACTAGTGTTTGTTACGGATGATTATCATGAGTTTCGGGGTGAGTTCTTTCTTTTCTTTCTTTCTGTCTTTTTTGGGTGAGGTCACCCGTGAGAACTGAAAAGAAACACAGTCGCTTCACCCACTCAGGTACTCAACTCTCCTCGGTTCAAAAAAAAAAAGTACTCAACTCTCCAGATGCGCTCGTGAAGCCGTCATGCATCCCAGAGGGCGATTCAAATGACGTTTCGGAAACGTGAACATGCACGCTGCGACAGACTGGGCCTACAATAGCGATCCAGCGAAGCACACCCAATACAGCTCGAGAACTCCAACGCTTAAATAAATCCTATTAATAATACTAGGGTTACCCCAAGAAAAAATTGCAAAACCTTCCGATCATATACTGACTGTAAAATCAAAGCACTGTAAAATTATTAGCCACAAATGCCAAATCTTACTGCATACCATGTACAGGCATCGATGACACGGCTTCAAATAGCTGTACAACTAACGCAATGCCTATTGGCCACTCCTACTAATGCCTAGCAAAGATCTTGTACTAGTACTATCCACAGTGGCCCGTTCGCTTCGCTGAAAAAACCAGTCGAAATACTGTTCCGGCTAATTTGTTGTGAGAGAAAAATACTGTTCCGGCTGAAAAAACAAACTGAAAAAGACGGATTATAAGAGAAGCGAACAGGGCCACAGGAGAGGAACTTGAAAAATTGCTGTCACAAACTCAAATGATAGAAATAGCATGGGTAACTGTAATAGTGCAGGTGAGAACCTAGCCGACTAAAATGATAGAAACAACAATGGGGAACTGTATTACTGTAATACTGAAGGTGAGAGGGTCCGCCATCCTCAGATATATACAAGCAAAATTGACAATCCTCATCACCAGACAGAAATGACGGTCTGCACGCCCTAAATTGTTTTCCAAAGCATGTTACAGATCTCAACCGGTGGCGTCGTCTTCTCAAACTCAAACTTCTGTATCTTCTTCTCATTCTTGTCGATAGTATCTGATTAAAAGCTAAGGACTTTCGCAATGCCATGACTTTTTGTTAATGTTCGCTGTTAGAGAGAGCTGATATGAAGTGCAAAAACTAAGCAGCATAACCTTTTAGAGTTAACGTGAGTCATATTCTTTTCTCTGAATAGGGAAAACCGCAATAAACTGAGAGGATACAGCTTGAGATCTTATCCTGGTCTTCCAAATTTGGGAACATATTTGTAACTGACACACACATGGAAAGTTTATATCTGCATAAGAATGCAGTCAGTGAGCTATTTTAACTCAGAAACAGGGTAGGCAATAGAGATAATACTGTTATAGCTCGATTCATGTTGAACTAAGAGGCACAATTCAAAATTCGAACAAGTACTATTCAAAATATTTTTTAGTGTTTTCCACAATGTTGCTGTAATATTCAAAAGTGGAGGAAAGATAATACAATCACACTGTACAACAGCGGCACCTAAAGATGAGGCAAGACCACAGGAGGCAGTGACAACCAGCAGTAGTGTTGTCCAAGTTCAATGAGCAAAAAGAGGACATTTGTCTATTTTGAGTTAAATCTTATGTTATGATTTTTTTCTCTACTATCGCCATTGCAACAGCACCATAGCACTAATATAGCTTAGCTTTCATGGGATACTGTATCCATACAATTCGAACATCTAGCCAGTTTTCAAACTGAGTACAGTTACAGAAGCTGAATGTACTGGGAATTCGTCAGGAACATAAAGAATGATTCTCAACTTACGTGGCCTTCCGCATGTCTTTATCCTTCTTCTTAATAGCATCCTTCCTCTCTTCTATAGAAGCCCTTTGATGGTCTAGGTTTTCAAGGTCATCATGTGTAGCTGTGTTGACATCATAGAGCATATAACTCCAAATATTTGTTCTAATATGCAACTTTTCAGACAATACCAATGCTGGAGCAAGAACTTATCTCAATTCTTCACGAAGTTGTTTCTCTTCCTGAAGATTTTCTTCTATCCTATTTTGCAGTACACTCAGTTCATAAGCAGCAATCGTTTCAGCATTTGCTTTGTCTGTCTTTTCCTTGCAGGAGCATAATTTTTGCTGATAATCTGATGTCAAATGCAAAATCATGAAATTAAGATGGCCAAAATGTTCCATTTCTGAAGTTTATCGTTAGACAGTAGGTTTCAGGTGCTATCAAACAGTTTGTTGTTAATGTTATCATTATTAGTTCTGCAATATTAAGCATTGATTCATGCACTCGTTCTAAGAAACATGTGCCACTATTACTGCAAACAAGGGCAATACATTACCGTTAAATGAATTCAGAGAAGAATGAATGTTTTCAAAGCCAGCAAACGTCCAGGTTTTTGGATGTCACACCCTAAAATTTTTGGATTATGGGATGTGAATAGGAAACATAAACAATGCAATGATTTTCATAACTTTATAAAATTTTGCCAACTTTTAGTCAAAAGGCGTGACTAAGAAAATCATGGCATTGTTTCTGTTTTCTATTCACATCCAAAAATCAATAAATTTTGGGGTGTGACACTGGAGAGGGATACTACTACAGCAGTGTCATATGGTTGTATATCCTTTTTTTAAAGGTTTTATAGACAAGCATTCCTCTATACCCTTTGTCTATTTGTAAGCTCCACGAGCGATTGATCACTGGGACAGGTACTGAGGTACATCTAGAGCTAGATCTCTAGTAAGCTATCAATTTATCGAATACCCAGAAGAAGGCAGCTGGCTGCTTGAAGGGGGAATACCATATTGGTACCAATGGTGGAAGAAATTTTTGATTAATGCTGATAGACTAATGTTCCTCTCCACAGAGTCTATTTCTAAGCTTCCCAAGAGAGTGATTATTGGGAAAGGTACATCTAGATAACGATCTTTGGTTTATTACATTGACAAGTGAAGAAACTGAAAGGGTTGTAGTTTCTAAGTTGTTTCTCAAAGTTCAATTCATGTGTTGTATACTATACCAATATAAGTGCTTGGTTGCTTGCCATGAAAAGGCACCGATACAAACTAGATGATTTAGGCCGGTACTCCTAAAGAAATTGATGATATAACATGTTCCCCTTTGCAGAGAAAATGTTCAATTCATGCTGAGCTCAACCAAAATCGACATTGCACCAAAATTAGCAGTGGAGTCAGCAACGTTTCTCTAAGATCATCATCACCCAATTCACCTACTGAATCAGACACGCGTATCGACCTCACGAGAAGCGAAGAAGGGCACGGGACAACGGGAAACAAGTGAGAGCAGAGCAGGAGAGGAGCAGACCTTTCAACTGGAGCTCGAGATGGTCGGACTCGGAGCGGCAGGCGGTGCGCAGCAACCGCGCGGCCGCGGTCACCTGCGCATTGGCGTCCGCGTCGTCACTGCAGCGGAGCACTCCCATGAGATCGTCGGCGAAGGAAAGGACGTTGTCCACCTCCAGCCGACAGCCCATATCCGCCGCCATCGGAATGCCCGCCACCGCCCGCGCCGGCCGCCGGAACCCTAGCACCCACTTGACCACTTGTGGCGACGAGGAGAGTGGAGAGGCATCCGTCCGTTTGTCTAGGACTGGCGGCGGCCGGTGACGTTGGACAATCAGATTTTTCTTTTTCTTTTTCTTTTTTTGAGCAAAACGTTAGAGACACAGTTTTTTTTTTTTTTTTTGAGGAAAGCCGTTGGAGACACAGTCACACAGATGAAAGGAGACGCGGCAGTGTAGCCCGTAACTGGTCTATGGGCTTGCTCTCAACGAGTTCAAAGTTGGCCCAAAGAAATGGTCGACATTATTATTTTTTGAACTTTTGTTAGACGGAAGACCTTTTTTCTGTTGTTTTTTCCGGCCCGTGTCGAGAGTTTTTTCTATTAAAAAAACTAGTGTATATGTATATGTAGGCACTCATATACACATGCCGACCCATGCGCATTGATCTTGTTAACATTTTACACACATCATAACCCGTATCATCCCAAACTAGAAGCAAACTCAATGCCTTTCGGCCTTCTCTCTATAGTCAAACAATGACAAAATTACCTATTTAACAACAACAACAACAAAATCAGACATCTAAAATATAGGAGAGGTGAATAAAAAACATCAGTGATTATTTGTTGTGTCATATTTCAAAATGATTATTTTTTTTACGTTTTTTCTACGGTCAGTATCTAATCTCCAGATACGCCTTAGGAGAGGTTTCCGCTATTATTAGCTCAATCTATTTGCCTTAGGAGAGGTAGAAGCATCGCTTGGTTCGCTTGGACCGTTGGATGGTCTTTGGAAGGCTGAAAATGTTCAACTGCAAAAGTTGCAGTAACAATAGTAGATCGACGAGCAGGGGTCGACGACCACTAGTAGACGACCTGTGACGAACTGGTCCCTCGTGACCGGCTCTGGCCAATTTTGGCGGCCGGTGGCCGCAGCCATCCAGCCTCAGGCGCGTCCTGGTCCTGGCAGGCCGAAGGTGGCTGCGCGAGCGTGACGGCCGGCTGTGGCAGATGGTCGCCTATTGATTTAGCTTATAAGCCGTATTTTTTTTTAAGTCAACGAATAGGTTTTTTTTTCTTTAAACAAATCAACGGATAGTATTTTTAATCATAGCTTATCAGCCAATCGAACATGGCAGGTGTCTGTCGTCCCTAGCAACGATTTGGGCGTGTTTGATACAATAGTACTAGGATTTAAAATTGCCACCCGATGATGCGGTCCATGTCGCCTCAAAGCCTTTTTTTTTTCTTCTTTTGCTTTTTTCACTCCTGGGAATGGTCCCGTGGGCTCGTGCCTCGTGGCTAGCTAGACAGCATGTAGCTTGAGCGGCCAGGACGCACCACCAGTCCAAAACCGTCCCTGTACTACGTACAGTGCGGCAGTTTCTCCACGATCACGATCATGAGCGCGCGTCCGGCCGTCGTCTGATCGTGCGGTGCACCCTCTCTCGAACCTGCTTTTGCGCGGCGGCAAAGCAAAGTGGCGCACCGCCGTACGCAAGGGCTGACAGCGCCCAGGGGCCACGGCCATGCTCGTCGCGTGAACAGCGACTTGCCCCGGTTAATGTGGTCGTAGCCCTAGCCCCTCGATAGGTTTCATGTTGGTGTCTTGATAAACGCACCCGTCCATAAGTCCATGTTGGCTACAGTTCTGGCAGTTGAGAAATTGGAGCTACAACAGCAAGCTGTTCCAAACACTCCAACAGTCATCAAGGCTGGACCATCTACAGTAGCAGATCCCGCCAAAATTCCACTGATGTCATAAGTACTATGTCATGGCTTAAATTCATGTATAAATATCAATTTGTAATGAAAATCTCGGAAAATCACAGGGCGAGCTCCGCCCCTGACCATCCATGATCTAGGAGCAGCTACAGTGTGCTAAGTTACCTATCAAGAGTAGTACGTAGTATATACTGTTAGGGTGTTTGGTTTCTAGACTAAATTTTAGTCGATGTCACATCGAACGTTCGGATGTTATTTAGGAGAACTAAATATGAGTTAATTATAAAACTAATTATATAGATGGAGAATAATTTACGAGACGAATTTATTAAGCCTAATTAATCCGTCATTAGCACATATTTACTGTAGCACAACATTGTCAAATCATGGATTAATTAGGCTTAAAAAATTCGTCTCGTAAATTAACCACAATCTATGCAATTAGTTAATTTTTTCGTTTATATTTAATACTTCATGCATGTGTCCAAATATCCAATGGGACAAGGACTAAAATAACAAACACCCCCTTAGCTTCCTGGTACAGTGCACGATAAATTTGAGCTAAAGCTTCACCAAAAGAGATCTAAGATTTAAGAACAATGAGGATGCACGTACCTAAGGCCAAGTTCTGAATTCAAGCAGAAACAAAAGTTAGTGTCGGTTTGGTAGAAAACAGTTTCAGTTATAGCTTTGCTAAAACAACTTTTTATGTCTCCAGCTTCACTAGTCACTAGTTCGAAAAACATTTGGTAAATTAGAATTCTCCTAGGGCTCCTTTGCATTGAAGGAATTTTGGAGGAAAAACAGCGGATTCTAGTTTCTACAGGAAAAACTACTGTTCATGTCTTTGGGATGGAGGAATCGCGCATAGAAAAAATGGAGGTGCTGATTCCAGAGGGAAACTACAGGAACAAAACATCCAGTCCGACCTCTTTGTATTTCTTCCTGTCGCATAGGATCGAGCTCTACAGACTATTCGTTTGGCTGTGGCTTGTCGTAAACGATCGTAAATTTCCAGCCAAAACAGTATTTTTCTCTCACATAAACCAGCCAGCAGTACCTTTTCACAAACCAACAACGATACGAAACAGCCAACCGAACGGGCTGCTAATCCTCCAGTGGCGCAAATCTCGGCAGCGCGTCGCGGTTGTCGTTGTAGCGTCACTTCCCTCCACCTCCTCAGGCGCGGCGCCGGAATGCGGCCTCAGCATCTCCTCCGGTGGCGGCGGCAAACTGCGAGAGCGCTCGAGTCCACTCTCGCCCCGCCCGCACCACGCGGCGCGCAACCGCTCCGGCAGTCCGGCTTCTCATCCACCGCGCCTGGGAGGACCCCGCCCGGTGGCGGGCTGGCAGCAAAATGAGTATCGGGCCACCGGCCATCAAGCGTTGCTGGTTGCTGCCCTGTCGCGGGATTTGCGGCGTCCGTCTGCAGGATGAGCGCAAGCGAGGACAGAAGAAGAATACATGCGGTTGGAAAGGAACCGATAAGACCATGGTTGGCTTTAGAGTTTCTTTTTTCATATATATATTGTTCTTAATTTTTAATGAAAAGTAACGTTGTGCTTTGGAGATAAGATCATAGTCATTTCTAATTAACTTATGTTATGTTGTTTCCTTTTTTTTTTTTTGCTGTAGGGTCATCCAAACACCTATCCGCATAGAATTCCTACGGTTTTGAATCATCTATTTTCTACCTTCTCCGTTCCAAATTATAAGTCGCTTTGACTTTTTTTTTTTTTTGTACATTCACTTTGCAACGTATCTAGATGTATTGTTATATTTAGATACATAGCAAAATAGTTGTACTAAAAAGTCAACTTATAATTTAAAACAGAGGGATTACATGGATTCGCATCCGTTCCTACGTTTTTCCTATTCACGTGTTTCTACGTTCCTGTTCCCAAGGGCCCCTAGTTGTTAAAAAGGACGAAGTGTTCAAATTACCCTTCTTCTTTTTTCCTTTTTTCTTTCTTTTTTCTTATTTCTCTCCTCTCCCTCTTGTCTCTCCACCTTATCCTGATTCTAGTCTTCCTCACAAACCGCACATGCCTCCTCTCGTCTTGTCGTCGTACGTCCCTCCTGCCCCGCCCCAACGCCTCCGACTCGCCTGTCGTCCGCGCTCATGTTGCTCACTCGCCTGCCTCCGACTAGCTATATATCGCATGTACACAAATAACCAAACATCTTTACATGCGTGCATGGTTATTGCATTCCTAGATCTCGTGAAAAACAGCCAAACACAAACACATGTGTGCATCCTAGCTCCATCATTCGTGTAGAGTCTGCCACCGCGATCGTGGTACAAATATCCGTTTGGCATAACTCTTCTGGTAGCTTTACATTCTCCTAATTCAGTTTGCAAAGGAGCCGGAACCAATGAATCAGTCCGTTCGGCTGGCTTTACATTCTCCTAATTCAGTTTGAAAAGGAGACATGAGAGAGACGCGGATGAAGCCAGACAGAGCTCTATAGTTGGGTGAACAATTTGTGCGACTGTATCCCGCAAGGCAAGCAAACGCTTGACACATCACATTGAGGCATTGAGGTACCCGTCCTACTATGCAATCACTACCGGATGCAGAGACTTTGCCAAGTGCAAAATTCTTTGTTAAGTGTAAAAAATCGGGCACTCGGCAAAGACCTTCTTTGCCGAGTGCTGCACTCGGTAAACACGGGCACTCGGCAAAGGACTTCTTTGCCGAGTGCCAGACTCTCGGCAAAATCTCTACACTCGGCATAGGCTGCCCGCAAAACGGCGTTCGATCACGGCCTTCTTTGCCGAGCGCCTACTGTTAGGCACTCGGCAAAGATTTGATTTTTTTTTAAAAAAAAAATCTTTGCCGAGTGCCCCAGATCTGTCACTCGGCAACTGAGTGTCTCAAATCTAGCACTCGGCAAAGATTTTTTTTTTTAAAAAAATACTTTCTGAGTGCCCCTGGCATGGCACTCGGCAAAGATTTAATTTTTTTTATAATTTCTTTGCCGAGTGCTACTATGGATGCACTCGGCAAAGAGGAATTTTTTTAAAAAAAAATTAAAACACTCTTTGCCGAGTGCCTTATGCCTGACACTCGGCAAAGACACCATTTGCCGAGTGCCATGCCCCGGCACTCGGCAAAGTTTTTTTGTTTTTTGCCTCCAATTTTTTGTGCAACCCTTTTAAAGCACCAGGAACTTCTAGTTACAATTTAGAGATTTTTTGTGGCTTTTTGATATATTTAGTTACTTTATTTTATTTACTTGATTTTTTTAAAAAAATAGAAATTTGAACTGCACGTGGTACGAATAATGGAGTTTAATGATTCAAAAATTGATAGTTATGTTAGTGAGTGTTGTAAGAGGCCGTATCCAGGAACGGACCCGAAATTTCGGACATCTTGTTCACGAAACATGTCCGTGAAATTGCGTGTGAAGTGTTTTTAAATTCTATAAAAAGCAAACGAAGTCCGAAAATTATGAAACTTATTGAGATGCCGTGATATCATATGTGGAGGCAATGATAAAAATTTCAGAAGATTTCGTGCACGTTGTCACGTACGATGCTTACAAACCAGGACATCTCTACATGTGATATATGATATCACATGTAGAGATGTCCTGGTTTGTAAGCATCGTACGTGACAACGTGCACGAAATCTTTTGAATCACATGTAGAGATGTCCTGGTTTGTAAGCATCGTACGTGACAACATGCACGAAATCTTCTGAAATTTTTATCATAGCGTCCACATATGATATCACGACATCTCAACAAGTTTCATGATTTTCGGACTTCGTTTGTTTTTTATAGAATTTAAAAGCACTTCACACGCAATTTCGCGGACATGTTTCGTGAACAAGATGTCCAAAATTTCGGGTCCGTCCCTGGATATGGCCTCTCACAACACTCACTAACATGACTATTAATTTTCGAATCATTAAACTCCATTATACGTACCACGTGCAGTTCAAATTTCTATTTTTCGGAAAAATTAAAGTAAACGAAATAAAATAACTAAATATATAAAAAAGTTACAAAAAATCCCCAAATTGTAACTAGTAGTTCCTGGTGCTTTAAAAGGGCTGCACAAAAAAAATTGGAGGCCAAAAATAAAAAAAACAAAAAAAAATTTTGCCGAGTGCCGGGGCATGTCACTCAGCAAAGGGTGTCTTTGCCGAGTGTCAGGCATAAGGCACTCGGCAAAGAGTGTTTTAATTTTTTTTAAAAAAAATTCCTCTTTGCCGAGTGCATCCATAGGACCACTCGACAAAGAAATTATAAAAAAAATTAAATCTTTGCCAAGTGTCGTGCCAGGAGCACTCGACAAAGTATTTTTTTTAAAAAAAATTCTTTGCCGAGCGCCAGATCCGAGACACTCGGCAAAGAATTTTTTTGAATTTTTTTTTTAAAAAAAATCTTTGCCGAGTGTCAGATCTGGGCACTCGGTAAAGAATTTTTTTTTAAAAAAAATCAAATCTTTGTCGAGTGCCTCCCTGATCCGGCACTCGGCAAAGCCGCGGGGACTTAAGCATTTTGGGTTGGCCGAGCAGTCAGCCCGGCGCCCACGCCTGCCCGCCCCCGCCTCCGCGCCGCGCCCACACCGGCCCGCTCGCCCGCGCAACCATCGGCCGTGCGCCCACGCCAGCGCCGCCCGGCCGCCCGCGCGCCGTGCCCTTGGCCAGCCCTGCCCCCGGCCGGCCTTCCCCCGACCGCGCCGCCCGCTGCCCGTGCGCCCGGCCGGCTGCGCTACCCGCGCGCCCTGCCGCTGACGCGGCGTGCCCTCGGCCGGCCCTACCCCCGCCAGCCCTTCCCCCGGCCGCGCCGCCAGTTGCCCGCGTGCCCGGCCACCCGCGCTGCCCGCGTGCCCTGCCGCCGGCCGTGTCGTGCCCCCGGCTGGCCCTTCCCCTGGCCGCGCCGCCCTGACCCCGGCCGGCCCTGCGCCCCGGCCGCACCCTTTTCCCGACCGCGCCCTGCCCCCGGCCGGCCCTGCCCCGGCCGCGCCCTGCCCCCGACCGCGCCCCGTGGACCACCCACCCCGACGCCGTCCGTGCCCGACCCCGTCCCTGACTCCGGCGACCTCGACTCCGCCCGATCCCGACGCCGCCTGCCCCTACCCCGACGCCCGTCAGGTATGCCTTCTCACTTATTATTGTCGAGGTAGTGGTAGTTGTAGTAGTATTAGTTGTACTAGTGGTAGTAGTAGTACAACTAGTGGGAGTATTAGTAGTAGAATTAGTGGTGGTAGTAGTAGAAGTAGTGGTAGTAGTAGTAGTACAACTAATGGTAGTAGTTGTAGCAATAGTGGTAGTAGTAGTAGAACCAATGGTAGTAGTAGTAGCAATAGTAGAAGTAGTAGTACAAGTAGTGGTACTACTTGGATATATTCTTCTGCATGGATTGATATCCAAACTACATGGCTTCTCTTGAGCCATATGTGCTTGTCGACCATCGTGTCGTTGTTTTTTACAAGTTTTGGAAACCTCACCGTGCAGGGGAGGTTCTACCGAAATTTTTTGTAAATAACAGTATTTTGTTCCATTTTTATAGAGAAGAGCCCGTCGGAGTTGAGTTGGAGTTCTCGCCACCGTGCCGGTCTGCCTGCACCGTGTTGTCTCACAACTGCACCGACCCGCCACGGCCCCGCTAGCCTGACTCCGCCACCACCCTAGGTATAACCCCTCTTTTCATATCATGGTCGTAGATCGTGTAACCTAGTTAGGCGTCTCTCGTTCAAAAGAGATCTGGTTGGAGGTATGCAGATCTTTGCATATCTATGACCGTATCTATTTTGGATTGTCCACGCTTTTTGGATAGCCCACGGATGTGTAGATGGGTTAGTTCCCATGTTCTGCTCTGGTCCAAGACAGAGTTTTGGCATCACCTCCCTATTGTTCTCCGGATACGCACTCTTCTTTGGTAGGATGTGTATCTGGAGAACAGCGGGGAGGTGTAGCTGAAATTCTGTCTCGGATAGGAGTAGAGCATGGAAACTAACTTCATCTACGTATCTACGGGTGGGATTAGGACCTATCCTCACATATTAGACAGTAGGAACACCATGTAGATGCAATTGATGGTTACATTACTCGCTGATATATATGTTAGAGGATGG
Source organism: Miscanthus floridulus (assembly GCF_019320115.1). NCBI lineage: Eukaryota > Viridiplantae > Streptophyta > Magnoliopsida > Poales > Poaceae > Miscanthus > Miscanthus floridulus. Next base: position 78,076,354 of record NC_089591.1, read on the forward strand.
ATGACCATCAGTGGATATACACGGGCTGGAGAAGTCAGAGTGATTATACCATGGAATAGATGAACAAGACCGATGCTTTCTTGAACAGTGTATTTGGCAACGCTGCTAAAGGACATTGTCTAGTTTTGTGTCCCTACAGCAAATGTGGAAACAGGAGAAGGGTAAACAAGGTGGAAATGGGTAAACATCTTGTGAAAAATGGATTTACGCCGGACTACACCCGGTGGGTCCACCATGGTGAAGCCCATCGTATGAGAGAGGAGGTGGTGAGACCACGGGTGGAGGCTTTTGATGCTGATGTTGGAGTAGCAGACATGTTAGATGACTTTCACCAAGGACAGTTCGATGAGAGACGTGAGAAGGAGGAGATGGAGGCAGCCGCATAGGCGTTCTACGACATGATGGACTTGGCACAGAAACCCCTTCACGATCGGTCAACGGTGTCTCAACTAGATACCATTGGATGCTTAATGGGGTTGAAGTCCGAGTTAAACTTAAGTCGACCTGGCTTTGATAAGATGTTGGCCATGATTGGCACACTGCTTCTAGAGGGCCACATTCTGCCAAAGCGCATGTACGAGTCACAGAAACTCCTTCGAGCACTTAAGATGCCGTATGAGCAGATACATGCTTGTCCAAAAGGGTGCGTCCTATTTAGGAAAGAACACGAGCATGCAAAGTTCTGTCTAAAGTGTAAATCCTCCAGGTACCTGGAGGTAGACTCTGATGATGGCTAGAAGAGGCAACTTACGATCCCCATGAAAATCCTATGGTACCTTCTATTCCTATCGAGGATCCAATGGCTATACATGACCGAGGAATCTGCGAAACAAATGACATGGCACAAAAATGGCAAACGGTACAATCCTGACAAGATGGTACATCCATCCGATGGTGAAGCTTGGATCCGCTTTAATGACAAACATCGTGACAAAGCAGATGAGGCTCGTAATGTATGTGTCGCGTTGGCAACAGATGGGTTCAATCCTTATGGAATGATGGCTGCTCCATACACATGTTGGCTCGTCTTTATTATCCCCCTTAATCTCTCCCCCTGTATCTCCTTTCAACGACATAACGCATTCTTATCGTTGATAATTCGTGGACACCCAGGGAGTAATATGGGTGTGTTCATGGAGCCCGTGTTTGATAAATTGGTCCATGCTTGGGACAAAGGGGTATGAACATACGATTGAGCTACAAAGACAACCTTTAAAATGCACGTTTGGTACCACTACTCCCTGCATGACTTCCTGGCGTATGGGATATTCTACGCCTGGTTTGTTCACGGGAAGTTCACATGCCCAATATGCAAGGAAGGTGTGAGGTTTATTTGGTTGCAGAAAGGTGGCAAGTATTCGTCGTTCGACAGACATCGTCAATTCCTACCTCTTGACCATCCATTCAGACAAGACATCAAGAACTTTACGAAAGGTGTCAAAATGACAAACCCTACACCGCGGATGATGACTGGTGCCGAGGTTCATGCTCAGATAGGTGCTCTTGTGCCCAATGAAGAAGATGATTTTGTGGGATATGGTGAGCAGCATGTGGACTCATATCTCAGGCATGACGAGGCTCCTCTATTTCGATGACCTTCTTCTACCACATAACATTGATGTAATACACACTGAAAAGAATGTCGCCGAGTCACTTTGGGCAACACTCATGGACACTAAAAAGTCTAAGGACAACCCAAAGGCTAAAGTAGACCTAGCAATGTTGTGCGATAGACCAAATCAAGAGATGCAACCTCCTAGTTGTGGCAAGACCTAGAGAAGGCCTAAGGCCGATTTCGTCTTGAAAAAGGACCAAAGGAGGGAAGTACTTGAATGGATCAAGAAGCTAATGTTCCCTGATGGGTATGCAGCGAATCTAAAGAGGGGAGTTAACTTAGGCACTCTGTGAGTCAACGGGATGAAGAGTCATGACTACCACATATGGATTGAGCGGCTTCTTCCGGCGATGGTTCGAGGCTATGTCCTGGAGCATGTCTGGCAAGTGCTGGCAGAGTTGAGCTACTTATTCCGCCAGCTTTATGCCAAAGAGCTCTCTCGAACCGTCGTTGATGACTTGGAAAAAGCGGCACCCGTGTTGCTCTGTAAGTTGGAGAAGATCTTTCCACCCACCTGCTTCTTGTCGATGTAGCATTTGATTGTGCACCTCCCGTATGAGGCACGGATGGGGGGCCCATGCAGAACTATTGGTGCTATCCAATCGAGAGATGTTTAAAGACTCTTCGCAAAAAATGTAGAAATAAAGCCAGAATTGAGGCTTCCATTGCAGAGGCATACATTCTAGAGGAGGTGTCAAACTTCACTGAGAAATTTCCTAACGTTTATAATCCACCCCCTTATTACAATGCTGGCGAAAATGAATCGAATCTCAGCCTTTTCTAAGGGCAACTCGGAAGCACAAGTGCATCGACCACTAAGCAATTGAAAAATGAAGAACAGCGCAGTATCATGCTATATGTGTTGACCAACCTTGTCGAGGTGCAACCGCTCATTGGGTAAGTTCTGAACGAACTTGTTTTATTTCGCCATATGTCCTTGTTTCTTCATCCAACCCCCTTGTTTCTCGTTGGTACAGGGAATTTCTTCGTCAATCCTGGCATGGATCAAGGCAACCTATCCCACAAGAAAATGATACCCTTCTTTCATGGGGTGTGGGACCAGGGAGCCCCGATTTCATTTGTTGGTTCAAACAGAAAGCCCAAACTGATGCGCCTATAAGTGATGAGTTGAGACAGGTTGCAAACGGCTGTGCCGTTAGGGTCAAGTCATTTACCGGTTATGACGTGAATGGATATCATTTTTACACAGCAAGCTACGAGCAGAGTTGGCCCAATCGACAAACCATAAACAATGGAGTTGTTACGCCCGATACTGATAGACTCGACTATTATGGAAGAATTGAAGAAATCTACGAACTATCATTTTATGGTTCCAAACCTCTTACTCCTGTCATATTCAAATGCCACTAGTTTCATCCTGGTGTAATGAGACGGACCCCTAAGCTTGGGCTAGTCGAGATTCGACAGGATTCCATCTATCCAGGAAAAGATGTCTATATTATGGCTCAACAGGCCATCCAGGTTTATTATACGTCATACATGTGCAAAGACGCCAAGCATCTTAAGGGTTGGTCTATTGTGCACAAGGTATTGCCACATGGTAAACTACCTGTCCTAAACGATGAAGATTACAACTTCAACCCAAACACATATGATGGAGAGTTCTATCAAGAAGAGGGGCTACAAGGGAGGTTTGACATAGACTTAACCGAAGAGATAGGAATGGAAGTAGACAATGAAAGGGATGATGATAAGGACGCTGGAGACGAGGTGCGAAATCTGAAGGACATACAAATGCTTGAGCAATTATATTTGGGCAATGACAATGAAGAAAACATTCCTCCTTCGGATAGTGTTGATGAGTTGGATAATGTTGATAGTGATGACGAGACCTATGATCCAGCTAATCTCAATCATGAAGATTATTTCTAATACATGTAATACTATATTTTTTATAATTATGTTTTGTTTATTTTTGCATATATTTCTAATACATGTATTACTATGTTTTTTGTAATTATGTTTTGTTCATTTTTGCACCTATTTCTAATTACGTCTTGTTTTTCTTTTTTATTGCAGGTGATTGAACAAAGATAGCGGGCGACCATCATAGGTCTGTGAACTCGATTTACCAAAGACCACGCCGACCGCAGGAGGGGGCGAAGGGGGTGGCAGAGGGATCGAACAGGAGGAGGAGGAGGAGGCCCGCTAGCCGCAGGAGGGGGCTGTCTCCTCCCATGCCACATGAAGAGGACTGCCAGCCGTAGGAGGAGGTGGCGCCTATGGACGAGTCAGACGAGGAGCTAGTTCAGCAGATGGAGGAGGAGGAGGAGGAGGAGGAGGAGGGGGCAGGGGAGGCGGCAGGCATGGGTTCTGCTTCCTCCAACTCCTCTTCGAGTGTCTACTTGCGAGGTCCCGCGAGCCTCCCACAGGTTCCGCTTCCTCACCAATGCCCAGTGATTCGCCCCGAAGGACAAAAGTAAGTAACTGTATATGTTATCACCACTACTTTATGTGATATGATGAAAAAAACTAATAATTTTTCTTAATCACTTGTGCAGGAACTGGGTGGTTGTGTCGGGTGGTAGCGCACGGCTAGTCAACGACATCCTGGGTCTTCTATGCAGGCAACACTTCCCCGACATTGTCACGTACGCATTGAAGACAGAGCCGGCCTACTCGTTTGACCACTACGTCGTCGCCTCCGATGCGGAGTACCCTAACAAGGCGACGTGGGTGAAGGCAGAGTTTTGGGTAAGTCTCCATCGCACAACATTGCTTAATATGTCGTATTCATTGGACTTTTCTTAAAATAATGAATGGATATATCGCTTTTGTATGCAGACTTATTATAGATGCGAGGAGGGATTTGAGGCTAGGGCGGAGCAGGTGACTACCAAAGATTGTAAAAAACTCGTCACCGACATGCATCACGAGGTGCACATCCAGACCATCATAACCTACTATGGGTCGAAGCTTGGAGAGAGGAAAACCAAGAAAGACGCAAGAGAGATGCAGCTGACCCGGGAGGAGTACCTTGAGGTAAATGAAGAACATCAATATTGATTCATTTTGAGATTAAGTTGGTTTAATTTGATCTTCTTATATGTCCAATACTTGATGACATGTAGATGATTTTCTGGTGGTGCCAAGCGTATCCTGAGTGCTGGGCGATGATGGTGGAGAGGTGGTTCATGGAGGAGTACCTCAAGATGCACAAGGATGCTCGGGACCATCGTTTGCTGATGCAAGGTCCAGCACACCATCAAGGCAGCCGCAACCTCGCCGGATACAAACAAGCATGGGTACGTGAATTGATTTATCTATTATCACGCTCAGTTCTGCCTGATTTCTAATCATCGTGCTGTCTTTCTCACAGTCGACGTCACATAGTGGCCAGGCTTGCTCGGACTTCCAGGCATGGTGTATGGCCCACAAGGGCAAGGCGACGTCTGACGTCTCCTTCGACCTAGAGGACCCGCCCGAGGCATACACGAACCCGAGCGTCCACTTCCGCATCAGTGAGTACACTGAGGTGGTGAGGTCGCTCCATGGGTCAGACCACGATCCGAGCACCCAGGACTTCGATGGAGAGGCCGACATGAGGGCAGGGCAAGGCAAGAAGCATGGGCAGTTCTGGCTTGGCGACGGCGTCATCGACACGGCCTCTACTCCCTCCCTCTCCCAGATCCGAGCACGGAGCACGAGCGAGAGCCCAGCCATTCGCACACGGCCGACTGCTACACAGCACCGAGTCGACGCACTCGAGGTTGTTCCTATTTTACTCGTCATACATTGATATTTACACACCTTAATTAGCTTTACATTATTGAAACATTGGAGTAAAATATTGCAGGCCCGGCTGGAACAAGAAATGAAGGAACGTCAGGAGCTGGGGGCCCAGCTGGAGGCCGAGCGGGCCGAGCGGCAGGCCCAGGCGCAGAGGCTGATGGACATTATGGATTTCCTACAAGGGCTTAGGCAACGTATGGGCTTGTCTCTGCCACCTGGGCTGTTGGTTCCACCTCCGCCTTCGCGTCCTGCAGTTACAGCTACTCCTGTGAGTATCAAAGTTTTTTTACTTTCGCTTATGCTTTGCTTGTATGGCCTCTATTGTCCTAGATTAGCTATCAAAATAATCTTGTCTCACATGCAATCTTTTCTCCTTTGTGCAGTCTCCATCTGACGGTGGTTCGAATAATCAACCTCATGCACCTCCGAATGATGCATCTGGGCCTTCACCACAGTCACAGTGGCCGAGATGAGTGCATGTTGTATTTTTTACATTTGTTGTTCACTTGGTGATGGACTTGTGATATACTTATGATGCACTTGTGGACTTTGATGGACTTGTGGACTTATTTGGATGGACTTGAGCACTTATTATTATATATTGTGATGGATGTGATATGGACGGATGGATGAGATATATATGTGATGGATGAGATATATATGTGATATATGTTTGTATGAATATATTTGTCATGATGGAATGTAAAAAAAATGCCGTTTTGGGTCACTTTGCCGAGTGTTGCACTCGGTAAAGGACCCCTTTGCCGAGTGTAATGGTCACAACACTCGGCAAAGCTGGAAAAATGGGCGACCAAAAAACAGATTTTCCAGCTTTGCCGAGTGCTGTGACCACAACACTCGACAAAGAAATTTAAAAAAAATTAAACTTTGCCGAGTGTCGGCCATAGGGCACTCGGCAAAGAATTTTTTTTTAAAAAAAATTCAAAACTTTGCCGAGTGCCATCCATAGGGCACTCGGCAAAGAATTTTTTTAAAAAAATAAAAAATCTTTGCCGAGTGCCTTCCGGGTTGACACTCGGCAAAGATTTTTTTTTAAAAAAAATAAAAAACGTTTGCCGAGTGCCCGATGGCTGACACTCGCAAAGAATTTTTTTTTTTAAAAAATAAAAACACTTTGCCGAGTGCCTGTAGGGTTGGCATTCGGCAAAGAATTTTTTCAAAAAAAATTAAAGCTCTTTGTCGAGTGCCTTCCGGGTTGGCACTCGGCAAAGAAATTTTTTTTAAAAAATAAAAAATCTTTGCCGAGTGCCTGACGGGTTGGCACTCGACAAAGAAAATTTTTAAAAAAAATAAAAGCTCTTTGCCGAGTGCCTTCCGGGTTGGCACTCGGCAAAGATTTTTTTTAAAAAAAATAAAAAATCTTTGCCGAGTGCCTCACGGGTTGGCACTCGGCAAAGAAATTTAAAAAAAAATAAAAAAATCTTTGCCGAGTGCCTGCAGGGTTGGCACTCGGCAAAGTGACCGTCAACGGGACCGGTGCCGTGACGGTCGCTTTTCTTTGCCGAGTGCCCGATAAAAGACACTCGGCAAAGAGGGCTTTGCCGATCAAATTTTTACCGTGTGTTCTTTGCCGAGTGCCGCACTCGGCAAAGGCTTTGCCGAGTGCAATTTGGCCTTTGCCGAGTGCCTAACCTGAATCCAGTTGTGAATACGCGACAGGAAGTACGACGGTGAGACCTGCTCCCACGCGCCTGCACCCATGCCCGCACCCGCACCTGTGCTGGAGAGGAAGAAGAAGGCGCCTAGGGTTCTGGCGTCGGAGACGATGAGCTCGCCGACTCTCCCTCTCCATCTCTGGCAAGCTTAGAAGGGGGTTCGAAGGGTGGCCAGTGGGGACGAGGGGACTGCGGTAGGGCCATTGTGGCTCGGGGGACGAGAGAGGAGGCAGAGGTGGGGGAAGCCGAGCGCACTGGGAGGAATGGAGACGACGGTCGCGACCGGTCACCGGATAACTCTATCCTATGCAATACTGGCCAGAGAATCTCTCTCGTTTCTCTGCGCGTGCCTTGACGAGACGAGCAGTTGCCAGTTGGGCAAGGACAACTAGCGAATTCCTAAGATAGCGAGACCACTAGTCTTCACTTGGACGACTTCTGGTCCAGGGCGGGCCGCAAGGACCGGTTGGCCCAATGGCTCTATAAGTTGACACGATGAGCAGCACCTACGGAGTACTAGTCTGTAGTATCCGTGCAGCCTCGATTATGGACTTATACTGTACTAGTACGAGTATACTCTGTCAATTTAAAGGATGAGCCTGTGTTGTGCCTAGAAGAGAAAAGGTTAGCTCAATAGTCCTCCATACAGTAGTTGCTGTCTGCCCCGGTCGGTCGTTTCCCCGTGCGGCGATGTACGGATCCGGCACGAGACAGACCCAGGCCAGACCTGCCAGCAGCCCAACAGCATTCATTACAGCGAGTAGCGGCCCAACAGCATTCATGTGACGAGCGCGCGGCCGTCCGATCGGTGTCTCTCTAGCACGAATTTTGCTCTCGCGCCGAAGTGGTGCGCCGCGCCGCGCCCCGCCGTCGTGGTACGCACGGCGGCACGCGCTCCGGCTGACTGGCAGAGCGCGTCTTGCTCAATCACAATGATAATTGGTCTGCTCGCTCCCCTCCGGTCCCAACTCCCTAGGGCCAAGGCCATGCGCGCGCGCATCATGCATGTTTTTCGCGTGGGAGGAATCTTAACGTGAACCCTACCCTGATTAATTAGTGTGGTCGTAGCTAGCCTCGTACGAGTAGCTATAGGGTCCGTGTTGTTGTCTTGACAAACGCACCCGTCCATGTGGTAATGTACAGTATCACTCACGCTCACCCTGTCTTCGAGGAACATGTGGTAATGTTCAGCAACGCCACGGTCGGTCCGCGGAAAGAGACCGTGCGTGCTACGTGGTCAGTCAAGGCAGCATCATGCGCGATGCTGTGGCACGCATCTTGGGCACCGTTGGTTTCTGTTGTAATTCGTATTTTTTAAGCTTATTCTTTAATTGAAATAATATTTTTTTTAAAAAAAATCGATTTGAACAATATTTCGGTTCGTTTTTCAGTTAAGCCAACGGAGACGTGACGACAAATTGACACCGGCAGCATCAGAGATTCAGAGGATGATGTTGCCGAGATGTGATGACACGTTGACACCGACCAGGGACATATGGCTACTGTGTGCTTGGGCAGCTAGCTGTTCGGCATTAACGTGCCCAATCTACTGTCGTCCTGAGGGCTGTGCGCACGCTGTGCTACAGCACACAAATACAGCACGCCACGTGGGGGAGAGAGAACCGAGTTTAATTAGGCCATATTTAGTTTACCCAGAATCTAAACTTTGGCACTATGTAAAAAGAAGATTCCTGTCACATTAAATTTACGGTACATGTATGGAGTACTAAATGTTGACGAAATGAAAAACTAATTGCACAGTTTGGTTGTACTTTGCGAGACAAACGTTTTGAGCCTAATTAGTCAACGATTGGATAATTATTACCAAATACAAACGAAATGAAAAATCAGCTTAGCCCCAAGAGTACGCTAATACTATTCCCATATGCTATTTCGGACAGAAAACAGGGTGGTTTCAGTGAACCTCGCCAAACGCCCGGGCCGAGCACCTTGAGTAAGCTTGATAATGAGTTAGCTCGGCTCGGCTCGTCTCATTCTCGCTTTAACGAGTCAGGAGCCTAACTCGACTCGTTTACGAGCTCGAGTTGGCTCATTAAGCTTATGAGTCAGATGTAAAAAGTATACAAGATATAATATTTGTATTTATCTAAAGCTTGAAAATAGTAACAATACAAAAGTAACACATCAAACAACCTTAAATTGAACAAAATATTCATATGTGCTAACATATATACAAGTATAATAATATAGGGAATATTGTGTTCTTGCCCCTACTTTGATGTCCAATTATGATTTTACCTTTGTTTTTGTCATCGTTGTAATTTTACCCCTGCTTTGTAACTACTAAGGTTCAGTTTATCACTACTTTTAACTCTGTTAGTTGTTTCCGAAATACAAAAAATTAAAAAACAACAAAACCCTTCATAATAAGACCAAAGGACAATAATACCCCTTATCCAATCATACATTCCCCAATTCCCCATTCTCTCTACCGTATCCTCTCTGTCTCTCCCGTTCTTCTCTGAAACCCTAGCGAGTGCGGCTGGGCAACGAGGGCATGGAAGCTGCTGGGTGGGTCGTAGCGCCGCGTGAGGAGGGCACGGGCGCGGCCCCGAGCGGCCAGAGCGGGGCGCGTCACGGGCGGCCAGGCGCGCCGCGCGTCGCGGGCGGCCAGGTGGTGCGGGAGTGGACAGGGCCCAGCGTGGTCGGGCGACAGGCGCCCCGAGCGGGCAGGCCTCCAGGCGCTACGCCACGCGAGGACAGGTGCAGCGACGCCGGCGAGATTGATTTATGCGACGTTGGTGAAGAGACTAGGTAAGATTTGGAGCTCATGTGATTTGGTCTGTAGGAAAATTAGTATCAATCTGTAGGAAGAATGAGTTTTTGTTTGTAGAGCGATTTAGCTAACTGTGTGTCGGTGCAGAAAGTGACCAACACGTAAATATTTATAGTTTTGCCATACATTATGATCGGATGTGGCATAACACTCAACGACACAGGGTTTATAATGGTTCAGGCAATGTGCCCTATGTCCAGTTTGAGTCGGTCAATGACTTTATTCCTGAGCCCAGGTGCTCGAAGTTTACAGTAGGGTTACAAACGAGGAGGAGAAAGATAGAGGGTATCAAAGGCCTGATCGGACTCTAGACCAAAAGGCCAAGAGTGACAGGAGCTCCGATGTGAGCTAAGTGTTTGAACGTCTGTCGTTCGTTGGGATCCTTGGATCATGTGTGTTCGAGTTGTTGTCTTGGTTCGATGGAGAGTTGATTGATCATCCTCTATTGGGAGAGAGCTCATCCCCTTTTATAGATGAAGAGAGCGGCTTTACAAGCGAGACAGAGAGAGTACATATGCTGGCAAGTCTTGTTGCTCACGTCGTCGGGTATAAGGTGATTGTAGGCGCCTACAATACTGTTGATGTCAGACGCATATGAGAGGTTTTACCATGTTCGGCCAGGTACGGTAAATGTCAGCGCTCACAACATTGTGGATGCCTAGATGCATATGGGGGGTCTTACTATATTTGCCTGATATGGGAATTGATAGCGCTCATAATACTATAGGGTAAATGTTGATGCCCACAAGACTGCTTGGGTTTTGGCATGCCTGGAAGGTTGCAGGGCACCCTTCTGGCATGTCCTGTCGGTACTGTTCTGCAGGTGTATAGGGTACGGTCCTTGGTTTTGTGGTTTGACTTGAGTGCACTGCCCTGTCTTACTTGCTCTGCCCGTTGCCTGGGTTCTTACCGAGCGGGCATCCCCGGTCGGTTGGTCCCCAGTCGGCTCCAACTACGCCAGTTGGAGAGAAGGACTGCAAGCAGAGGTTCGTTGCATCCCTGGTCAGAGACATGGGTTGGAGTCAGAAGCGGCGTTTGGCTAGGCCTTCCGGTCGGAGAGGCGGGCCAGAGTCGGAAGCGGGCGCTGTTTCTCCTCGGTCTGGCCTTCCGGTCGGAGAGGCGGACCAGAGTCGGAAGCGAGCGTCGTTCCTCCTTAGTCAGGCCTTCTAGTCAAAGGGGCGGGCCGAAGTCAGAAGCGAGCACCGTTCCTCCTCGGCCAGGCCATCTGGTCGACGATTGGATCTCTTTTCTGACCTGTCGTTAGGTTTTTGGGCCGGCCCAGGAGTTGCGCATCGTCCACAATGTCGTCTATTGGGCCAAGCTTTTGTTAGAAAGCAGGTCCATGAGGGACCCTGGGCTTACGAACCGACACTGTGTATTCGGTGATGTGATTTATAGGTCAAATCACATGGATATGAGCCTTGTTGTTAGAGTTCTGTCATTTTTTAGTTTGCCAGATGGGGGACCAAAATCATGGCGATAGGGTAGAACCTTGCCTACTCAAGTTGTTGATATGCATAGCTTTGATCTACTGTAGCTAGTTAATTTCATAGCTTTGCACTACATGTGGGGTTCAAAACAGTACATAAGTTTGTGGCGTGCATTGGATGAAATTTCTAGAGGACCTACTATTGAGATGAAAACTGATGAGCGGTTGCTTGAGTGGTTTGAACTCAATAAAGATAAGGGAAAGGTGTACTATCGACACAGAATTTTCATCCCGTGCCGAGGACACACGTAGCAAGCCAGAAAAGTCTGCTCGATGGAGCTGTAGATCCGCCTAGCTTCAGCATAGGGATGGTTGATCCTGCGCACTCCTCCCGAGACGTGCCACTCAATTTGACCCTATAATTGACAAGGAGAGAAAGTTTATCAGTAATTAAGGGTGGAACATGCCGGTGTTGCCAGACAGTCCTGAATGTGCGGCTCTAAGAGACGATATGAAAGGAGATCAACTAAACAGTCGATTCCAGCATATTCGTGAGAATAAATTGGTTAAAGCTCATTGAGTTGTATAAGAAGAATCGGTTATTATTCAAGATAAATGTCGTTATTTGAACAAATAGTAATCAATGGCAATAAGATGTCAATAATGATTGGTTTATGCTAAACCAATGATTACAAGTAACCGAACCTCTTTTTATATAAAGAAACAATCCAACACCATTTAACCATTTAATAAAGATAAATCTAATGAACATGTTAGATCTCATCTATCGCTATGACCAGTGGGGCATGAGGCAGAATCATGTAGGCCATAGAAATAACAATAGACTCGATGACCCTAACTCATTACTAATATCAGTGGGGCATGAGGCAGAATCATGCAAGCCGTAATATAATAATAAGATTATGGGGCTAACAAATCTTTCAACCTATCTTTACTTCAACGGTCTCATGATGCGAACTGTTCGTGAAATCAATCGATATTGTTAAAATAGTCGATTCAGGCATAGCGTACAGTTAAAGTCATGCCTTATTAAGAATAGATCTATCAAATAACGATCCCCACTCCACGGTGCTAATAGTGGGGTGTGAGGCAGAATCACACAGACCGTGATAACAAGCCATGGAATGGTTTTCACTAGCCAATAAATCTACTTAAGACACAACATGCCTTAACCGCACGCTATACACAATCAAGATTGATATAAAACAGCCGATAAAACATAACTCATCGTTTAATATATAGATTAGATCAGTTTCAGATTAACAAACGATGGGCTAAACAAGATATAAGGCTGATCTAGATCAATCCCAATCAGGCAGAGTGATATTGCTGTAATTAGATAAATAATGAAAGCAATAAGAAACATCGGTAACTTAATGAATCTATCAAAGACTGTCATTCTAAGGTAGAGCCGATAACTTGACTTTGGTCTAGTTCATGCAGTGGGGGTCGACTGGATCGATGCAGCCATACTTGAACTAGGCAAGAATCAATAACTAACTTATACCAAAGTCGTAGTGGAGGTCGATCGAATCGATGCAGCCGTATGAACAGAGGTCTAAGCCATGACGGTACTTACAACAAGCAGTGAAGGTCAACCGGATCGATGCAGCCGTACTTACTGAAGAACTCACCGAGATCTACTCTACTCCTACTCCTAAGAGGTGGCCGAAGCCAAAAAAGTAAATGACTTGTATATTGGATTGATTGTTGTCTCTTACAATAGCTTGGGTTTGGTATTTATACCCGGAGCCTAAAAACGAATCCTACTCGAGTACGACTCAGTACAATTTTTGGTACGAAGAGAACATTCCTATTTTAAGGTAAGTTGGACTCTGATCTTTTCCCTTTTGTAGAGTCTGATATGTATCTTCTTGATGCCAATCATATATCAACATCGTTATCTGCTGACGTCATTTGGAGAGAACCGATCCCAGCATCGCATTCGACCCGACAAATATCAATCCCTACTCAATCGATTCCTTGATTAGCACAATCTTGGAAGCCTATGAGTTCCCACGTTCTTCTCCCAAATTTTTGTGTAAACATGTACATTAATGCCCAAATTAATGATTTTGAGGGTCCTATGATGAGGCCGCCACTAGTAAGAAAAGGAGACCATGTTCTGAATGGAATAAACTAGGCCATATAGCGAAGCATTGCCAAGGAGGTCCAACTGCTAGTCAAAAGAGGAATCGCTCATCTTCTCAAAATGAATCATCTTCACAAGAAATGTGAGTCATGCTCAGTTGTATTTTTTTGCTTCTTTACTCATGCTTATTTAGTCAACTTGTTTACTGAACCATTTTTCTCCGTTCATGTGAAGTGCAAGTGCAACTGCAAGTGCAAGGGGAAGGGGAAGAGAAAGAGGAAGTGCAAGTGTAGGACCTAGAATAGAAGGAGCAGAAGGGACTGGAATAGAAGGAAGAGGAAGAGAAGGGAGGTTGGGTGCATTGTTAGGAATAGATGCATGAATGTGATGTATGACATTAAACATGTAATATCTCACTATTAGCTACCGCTTTTGTTGGACTTGTATGTTGGATGAGGCTTGGTACTGTATGGATACGTTTGCTACACTTTCATTTGATGTGATATTATCTATCTATATTTGCATGCTATGTGGAATCATATGTATCAAGTTGTGCAATGATGCTGCCAATTAAAAAAAACAGGGGTAAAATCACAATGTATTTAGATAAGTAGGGGCAATTTCGCATGGGCAAACTTATCCTTACTGAGCCCATTTGACACCGTTATCTGCTGTTCCCGGAGTAGGGGTAAACTTAAGCTTCGTTTTCATTAAAATAGGGGTAAAATCACAACGATGACAAAAATTGGGGTAAAATCATAATTAGACGTCAAAATAGGAGCATGAACACAATAGCCCCAATAATATACTATATTATTACACCATACATCCATAGCCCATACTATAGTTTTTCCCTTGGAAGCGTGGCTCGTTTGGTTCATGAGCGGCTCACGAGCTTGCTTGAGTTATCTCATTATAGCTAATGAGCTAAAATTTTGACTCGGCTCAGCTCATTATCATAACGAGTCGATCCGAGCCGAGCGAGCTAACGAGCTTTGAGTTTTTCGTCCAGACGTAATCTCGAGGGGCCACGCGTCCCCGTGGGCCCACGCCACGACAGGCACACATCACTACTCACTGTAGCGTAGTATCCTAGCACGTGATCCCGCACCTATGTATAACACGGGAAGTCAGGAAGCGTGGGACTGCCCTGTCCCGATTTGCCCTTTCTGTCCCTGGCCCACTTGGCCGAGTGCTACGTTTATTTGGTTCATGAAAGTATTCAGAAAATACGCTGCCCGGTTTTTATTTCTGGCGTTGAAATCTGTTGATTACGTGTGACTTAATCAATGGGTAACTGCAGATTCGGTCGCAATTTGATGAAACTTATGCGAATCTCCTAGGCTTTTGACGAGATCGTGCGACTAGTAATCCGAAGATCCCATCTACGTTTCTAAAGCCACACAAGCAACAAAAGCGAGCCAGGCTGCTCCAAATATCTAAACATGCTGCTAAATGCCCTGTTCGTTTGGCTGATAAGCCATGGCTGAAAGTACTGTTGGTTGATTTATTGTAAGAGAAAAATATTATTCATCTCCTATAATTAAAAAGAACAAAACATGGACATTGTTTTTGTGCGACATTTGTTTTTGTTCGACCGTCTACCTACGCCTACGATACCCGCCTGCTTTGAAGGAAACAAATCGATCACCTAAGGCCATATGTATGGAAGGAAACAATAATCATGCATTGAAATCATGCTGCTCTAGAAGGGAGGTACGTTGATGTTCTTCAAAGGATCCCCGCCTGCTTTGAAGGAAACAAATCGATCACCTGAGGCCACATGCATGGAAGGAAAACAATAATCATGCATCAAAATCATGCTGCTTTGGAAGGGAGGTATGTTGATGTTCTTCAAAGGATCCCCTCATGCTTTGAAGGAAACAAATCGATCACCTGAGGCCACATGCATGGAAGAAAATAATAATCATGCATCGACCCCTGCGACATTTGTTTTGGTTTATCCGTCTGCCCACCCCGACCCCTGTGATACCATGGCTAATAAAAAAAAGAAAAATCCCCCTCGTCTCTCTTGTGACCCGACGCCCGATGGTGCTCGGCCATCCCGGCCACGGCGACGTTCCTCCCTCGCCGATGACGGTGGCGCTCCTTTCTCACCGGTGACGGCGGCGCTCCTCCCTTGCCGGTGGCGCTCCCTCTCACGACAGCCTCCCATCTCCAGTGAAGCTTTGCAAGCTCGGCCTCGGCACGGCCAGATGCGCGGGCACGGTGGGCCCTGGCTGCATCGCGTGGGGGCTATGATGGCCGCACGGCAGGTACCTTCCTCTCCTAATCCCCATCTCTTCTTCTTGCGTTGGATGCTGGATGTGTGAAACCTATCTGAATGAGGAGTTAATTTGGATGTGTTGCACATGCTTCTTTGCCAGCACTTGTTGATTATGTGTGAAACGTATCTGAATGAGGAGTGAAATGGCATGGTTGAAAATTAAAACCAAATTGAAGTTGAATAATTCAGCTCTGTATGTTTCCATGACAGCTCTGTATGTTTCCCCAATGCATGGTTGAATAATTGGGACCAATCGATTTTGCTGATTATGCATTTGACATGTATCTTAGATATGTTTGGTAGATGATATTTATGCTAAAGCTGCTCCCATGGCATTGCTGCCGTACGTTAGATTTGTAGCTGCTGCATTAAGAACATATGAACTCTGATCAAACATTGTCGACTTCGGTAGGTATCCACATGGATGCCGAGTATTTTGATCCTGACAGAAGCATGCAGCTTCTCATGAGAAGAACAAATTGAAGCAACATGTGTGCAATCCATCTGCAGTGTGGGTGCATGACTGCATATACGTATATGCGATTAGAAGAGGTGGAAGGGAAAGAAACTGATCTAGAGTGCAAGTGCACACGACATATCTAAGATACATATATTATGAAGTAGCTCAATGTCCCCTCTTGCCCTCCATTTTCATTTTTTAGATATATATTATGAAGAATTAGCTTGTTATAAACGTCATATATTTGAAAACAGAAACGGAGGGAGTACTTGTGTATTTTGTGTAGAGCCGCACTAGCCTAGGATAACACTGCAGCCTGCATTCTTGTTGTTTTTGCATTCACGTGTATAACTTTAGAGGAAGTGTGCAGTGTGCTATATATAGGTTGTTTGGTCATGCTTTGCTTTGCAATGTTCCCTTTTCTCAATTCTCATGGCATGGTTCGTTAGGTAATTCAGATAGATATGTCCAGTCAGTGGATATGGATTATAATAAAAGGGCTGAAAATGTATCTGAGGAAGAAGAAGATGATGAAATGATGATGCTTGTTTTCCGACGCAATATTTAGCTTCTATCAGAACTAGAACAAGAACTTCATGTTACACTTCAAAGCTTAGTGGTTCAGAATATACACGTGGACTTCTTAAGGGCCATCCACACCATTCTTATCATAATTTGCATATGGAGCCATGGATTTTCAAAGCACTTGCAGATTACCTTAGTTCAAGAGGGCTTTTAAAGAGTACAAGAGGGGTTACTGTAGAAGAACAACTTGCAATGTTCATGTACATGCTTGCGCGAAATGCAAGTTTTACTGCATTGTGTGATAGGTTTCACCACAGTGGAGAGACAATACATAGACATATCGCAGCAGCCTTGGACGCAATCTCTTCATTGGCTTTTGATTTTGTGAAGCCCCCATCATCTGAGACTCATTGAAAAATATCGACCAATCCAGATTTTGCACCTTACTTTTAGGTACATATAACAAATATATGTATTGTTTCAAAATTCTTACCTTTTTCTTACATATATACTAATTACAAATATCACATCTTCTCTCCCTTGTAGAACTGCTTAGGAGCGATAGATGGGACTCATGTTCCAATCACAATCAGTGCAAGTAAAGCAGCACCGTATCAGAATAGAAAAGGAACTCTTTCTCAAAATATGATGCTTGCATGTGACGTTAACGTGAACTTTGTTTATGTTTCCACTGGTTGGGAAGGTTCACATCAGACGCTGGGGTTCTACGTTCTGCCATTAGGTTTGGCCTATCCCACCGCGCCACCGGCACCTGCGGTGACTCCTAGGACAGGTGCGGCAAGGTGTAGGGGCGATGGCGTGGCCACCCCGTAGCGACACTGGCGGCGGCGATGCCCCCTCAGATTCGATCGGCAGGCAGGAGAAGCCTCGAGCGAGATGAGGGACGAGCAGATCGAGCGGGATAAGAAGCGAGTAGATCGACAAGGTACGCCCTTTCCTCCTCCCTAGCTCGACAAGGTGCGGCTAGGCCATCAAGATCTGTGGCCCCCGACGACAGCCTGGCCAAACCCACGTGCTCGGCAGCCCCTGACGGTGGTGCGGCCCCT
Organism: Miscanthus floridulus; assembly: GCF_019320115.1. Taxonomy (NCBI): domain Eukaryota; kingdom Viridiplantae; phylum Streptophyta; class Magnoliopsida; order Poales; family Poaceae; genus Miscanthus; species Miscanthus floridulus. Next base: position 78,094,076 of record NC_089591.1, read on the forward strand.
GATCTAGCTACTTCAACCTTCCCCTCTCCATCGGCATCACAGGGGCGGCTGCCCCTTTCGTGGCTCCAGTCGGGCAAGCAGCAACTACAGCTCTGGCATGCTCAGCCCACATAACAGCCCATCACGCTCAGTGCTTCTTTTCTCGTCTGACCTGTGCAAGCTTCCCCTGCTCTATCAGATTCCTTGTGATTCAATGATTTTTTGCAGCATGCTGATACCCCGCTTGAATGTTGTAGTAGTGCTTCTCTTCTTGAATGTTGAATGTTACAATTTCAATGGTGACGTGAAGTTGCAGCCTCCAAGAGCGATCAAGGATAAGGAGAAGTACCATCGGTGACTACTGTACACCGGCCACATAGGTGACGATTGCTATAGGGCATATCTTTTGTATTTTCTTAGACAAAGATTAAGGTCTGGCATCGGCAACTTCTCTAATGTGATCGAAGTCTATTAGTGTCCAGATTGCTATCCGGTGGATGCACAAATCATTTAACATTGTATAGTAAACTGAGAACTAGCTGCTTAGAAAAAAACTTAAAGAGTTCATGACAATTCAGATAGTTTTGTTGCTCTATTTATCCTTTCTATCTTTACCACATCGATTCTTTCTTCTCTAAAACATATTTGATTACTCGTAAATTCATGGTTAATGCATTAAGTTTTGGATTGTTATAGGTATAGACAAGGTAGTCGCTCGGCCCTTATCGAGTCGGTGAGCCTACGACGCCGCGCACTCTGTGACGATGTTAATTTCACGAATTTTGCTTTTTGGATTAAATGTCACTTTGATATTTTTATAGTATTGTTATTTTATTGTACGATCCTTATGTTTTTAGTATAAAAGTTTTACTATCCCGTAGCAACACACGGACATACTACCTAGTTGACTGACAAAATACGGCTTACAAGGCAAACGAACCTGACGAAAGGCAGGCAATGGGATTGGATCTTTTTCAGAGGGAGTACGATTGGATTATTTTAAAGTATAGGCGATTGGATCGATCGATTATGCGTGCACGACGTACCACTCACTAGTCACAACTCGCTCGATGGCCGGAACATAGTCACCCTGTTTGCTTGTTGGTTTCAGCCAGCCAATAGTGTTTCTCTCTCACAACAAATCAGCACCAGTCAGCCCAAACTAGCCCAGAAACCAACCAGCGAACAGGCCGAGTACTAAAAGTATGGCCAGCTTAAAAGGCAACACACGCTAGGGTTGTTTAATCGAAGGGCTAAACTTAATATTATGAACTTGGGTCAACAAGAGACAGCCGGACAACCAGCTGCGTGCTTTGGCCAAATAATTTTGGCTTCGGCGTGGTCGTAGTCGTACGGTAGCGTGGACGGCAATATAATGGAGCTAATGATTCCGGGTGTCCCTAACCACTTCAAGGAATCTTTTGACTCCGAGAGCAGTCCATAACCACTTCGAAATTAATTCCCATCGTTGTACTGTTGTACCAGAGTTTATTATATGTCGTGCAAAAAGTCCAAACATATGCAGGAATTTTGAGGATTTTTTTATGTACTGTATGTGTCGGGTTCATAAAACCTGAGGTGCCTCGGAGACCGACTTCCACGTCAAGGTTCGGCCCAATAGTCTAAAACGACAGGTCGGAAGGGCGGCCCAGTCACCGACCGGAAGGTCTGGCCGAAGAGGAACAACGCCCGCTCGTCGGCTACTTCGGCCCACCTCTCCGACCGGAGCATTCGCTTCGACTACAGCCGTCTCCGGACGGCCTCTCCGATCAGAAGGCCTGGCCCAAAACACTACTTCCGATTCCGACCCCGCGTCTCCGACCCTGGCTCGCAGGAACTCTGCTCACCGCTCTTCTCCGACCGGCACACTCAGAGCCGACTGGAGCCATCCGACCGGGGACGCTCGTTCGGTGGGAACCAAAAGACGTGTGGAGAAAAGCAAGGCAAGGCTCACAAGTCAAAACCACTGTAATAGGGACCATACCCTACACGGAACAGTACTCTGCAGCACCCTAACACAAACGGTATTGTAGGTGCCGACATCTCCCTCTACAGTATTATAGAGGCCGCTAAAACTCCCATACGGTAAGGCTCCCCACGTACCTCTAGGCATCGATAGCGGTATAGGCGTCAGGATTTACCGTACCGGGTGAACATAGCGAGACTCCTCACATGTCTCTAGGCATCAAACAGTATTTGCAGGTACCGACATCTACCATCCCTGAAAAAGGCAGCACGACCTCCTACATGCATCTGACATTCTACAGTGACATCAACAGTGTTGTAGGCGCCTACCATTATCTTGTACCCACCGACGTGGGCAACAAGGCTCGGTAGACGTGGGCAATAAGGCTCGGTAGCATACGTACCCTCACCCTCTCACTTATAAAGCCATCCCCTTTATCTATAAAAGGGGACGCGCCCCCTCCAACAAAAGGAGAGCCCTTCTTGAAGATAACAAGCACCGATCAAGTTCACTAGCTCACGACCACAGAACCGCCGGGTTCGGACTCCAAGCACACACTTGAACACTTACTCATAGCACAGCTCCCGTCGCTCGTGGCCCTTCCGACCGGAGCCGACCAGACCTCCTGTACACCTCTTCTTCCTCCTTCTCGTTTGTAACTCCACAGCAAACTTCGAGCACCTGGGCTCAGGAATAAAGTCACTAATCGACCCAAACTGGACGTAGGGCACGTTGCCTGAACCAGTATAAATCCTGTGTCATTGAGTGCTAGGCCACCTCCGATCATAACGTACGGCAAAACTATAAATATTCACTAGTTGATCACTTTCTGTACCGACAATATGTATAAGACAATTTAACTAGTGCGTCATGTGCGATGATGGAACAATGTGCCCGCCGAAAACAAAACAGCATATAGAGAATAGCTCATGTGCATTGCTCTAAACTGCTGGAGGGTCTCTAGTGGACACTTCAAATTTCATCATCGGTATTTTCATTTGGTTATTCACTCCCCCATATTCTAAAATAGACTAGTCAAATTTTGCCTTCCATGTCCTATTGACTTATATTTTTTTTGTATTCAGTTTTTTTTTAAACGTGTCCTTGATCTCCTAAAATTTACTGGAACCCTAAAGTTCAAATCATTTAAAATCAATTAACTTTGAGGAACTTAATTTAAAACATGCAATAGATTTTGAGTTAATTTAGTTAAAGTGTGTTCCTTGTTGTGATTTAGGAGCTTAATAATGCCACCCTTTGAATTTATGAAAATGGAGGAAATGAATAAATTTTTGAAGCAAAACATAGGGGCGCAAAATATCACCGAAACCGATTAACCGACCAAAACCAAATCGATTTAACAGGAATTGTCGTTGACAAAAATTCCCGAGTTCTATTTGGCAAAGACTTTTGCATTATTTGGTGATCAGTGATTTATTCGGTTTTGAGATGGTGTTAATTGATTTAGCCAAAAAATTTCTATGACTATTATATTAGACACTAAAAGATGTGCATGTTTAACTGTATTGTTTCTTTTTTTCCTTTTGTTCTATTGCACGTTACATTTCTTGTCTGGTGCTTTTTCTATGCAACTATTATGTTGTTGCTATCTCCCGTACTTGTTGCATTATGTCTTGTACAAGTATAATACGTGTTGCGGTTACCTGATTAAGCGAACCGATTTAATAAAGCTGATTTTGATCCGTTTTTAGTTTTGTGGCAACAATTTCAATTAACATTTTGCTAAAATAAAAAAACGATAACCAGTTTCAATTAGCCTTGTTGACTTTAGTAGAAAACTTGAAGATATATAGAGTCTTAAACTATTTCCGGAGTGCGTTAGACGCACTATAAAAGTGAAATGATTGTGTTATTTTTGTTTATCTTACGCACTAACCAGATCAACACTTTGTTGCTAGTCTTAACTAATACTAATGTGCTAGTACAGTAAAAAGGTTTTTTATACAGAAGAGACCTAAATTAAAATAAAGACTGACCTAGCTTAAAGGACACTTCTGGTTTTTATCCTCTTGCAGTTGTCCAGTGTACGCTAATCAAAAGACACCCCCAAGGCCGGGTGCCACATGCTTGATATGGCTTTTGCTAGTAATTTGCTTACCTAAAGGCCGCGTGGTGATGACAGTGAATTGAGACGGCGGCAACTTATAAGCGTCCTTGCCCTTGCGTAAAGACATAAAGGTAAAGTTTTGTCCCCTCTTTGGCTCTTGCAGAATCTGGTGTGCATGATCGACTGGTGAAACTTCTTCATTTTCCAGTTTCAACACATTTATCAGGGTAGGCATCCTTTTTTCAACAGCTAGGTGCTTGGGTACATTAATTAACATATGGTAGTCTAACCACCGTTAAAAAAAACTAATCACCTGTACGGCACATCCTGCCGACGTTTTTGTAGATGGGTTAGTTGCACTTGCACATCCCGTGACGACGCATGTATGGACATTACCCTGTCTGGACCTAAAATGAGATGCTATGTCATGCTGGCGATCAATTCGGTTGAATTGCAAGGAGACCACCTACAAGGTACTCCACCGCAGTACATTCGCAAGATTTTTTTCATGTAAATAATAAATTCTACTCCATGTGAGCAAGGGAATGAGAACTAGCCTAAGGGCATGTTTGGTTTACAGGATTTTCAAAGGAATTATACAGGAATCAGAATCCTATAGTTTAAAATACTGTAGCAGCGTTTGGAACGGAGGATTCGTGAGTCCCTTTTCAGAGGAAAGGCTCCCGCAGACGCTTGGTTTTGATTTCCTTCTAGCTGTGTAGTGTTATTTTCTGTGTTTTTCTTGTGTTATAAATTCCTGTGTTCCAAACACCCCTTCTAGTTATTTTCCACGTTTTTCCTTTCCTCTGTTTTATCACTACACACTCATCTCATTCATACATTTTTTTTCTTCTATTCATGTATTTTTTATTTCTACGTTCCAAACCGGCCCTAAAATCGTGGCTGAAGGCTGGAGCAAATCACACGCACTAGTCTTAGCCAGTGATCGATCACTGACTCAGTTGAGCACCACCCAGTCTTCCTGCACAGCGCAGTGGCGCACTTGCCGCCTGGACTTTTGGGGATGGTGGCGGGTCACGGTCTCGTGATCTCGTCTCATCATCGCAGGTCCTTCTAGAGTCAACAGCTGCGTGGCCCGTGGCGAGTATTTTTCTTTGGCACAAATTAACCAGTAATATTTTTTCATGAACATATGAACTAGCCACTGGTAGTACTGGCACTGGCCCACGTCGCCACCCGCAGCTTCGTTTCGTTGTCGCACTCTCCTTTCGCGCTGCTGCTGGTGTCTGACACTCTGATCTGTCGGTCGGAACGACTCACCAGACGGACAGCGCATCGATCGCCACCTTACACTCGCCAGACGCGCCCGCCCGGTGCCATGCGTCCATGCCCACGCCTCTGCCGGCCAGACGAACGAACTCGACGCCAACAGAGACGACATTGATGGTGCGGTGGTTGCCCGCCGGAACGATTCGCGGCCGGCCGGTCGAGTCATTCTGGACGACGTGAACGTGATCAGATCGAGCACGTGGTTCAGTTTCTGCTTTTTTAGGATAAAAATAAACGAGTGGTCTACTAAATCGTACGGAGACAATTCATTTTTCCTTTTCTTAGCACAGCAGGTGTACTAGTACAAGATGATGGCAATGGCATATGGCCTACTGTGCAGAAGCTGTGGTGGAGACTGGAGACGCGCGGCGCGGCGGTCACGTCGTAGTCCGCTTCAGGAAGTAACCGCGGCGATACGCTACGATTCTGTACTGTTCTCTACTGTACCTTTTAAGACTTTGTTTGGTTTGTGTCGGCCGAACATGGCGCGACTCGCTCCATGGCTCCACCTTTCGTGCCAGTAAGGGCCACGTTGACACGGCTTATGCCGGCTTCGGCTTTATCTATTTTACGTAAATTGAGATATTGTAGTGTGAAGTCGTTTTATAAGCCAGGGTTAAAATGAACTAGAAGTCGAGAAAAGCCAGTTTTTTTTTGCTTCACCGGCTTTGGCTTCACCGGTGAAACCGTTTTGGATGAGTCGTGCCAAAGAAGGCTTAAGTTTAGCGAACAAGCACCTGTGGCAGAGCTAGGATATATTTGAATAACGAGTACTCCCTCGGTCAAAAAAAAAATAAACGGCATGTTCGCTGGTTAGTTTCTGGGCTGGTTTAAGCTGGCTGGTACTGGTTTATTGTGAGCGAAAAATACTGTTGGCTGGCTGAAACCAACAAGCGAACATGGTGAAAAAGTGTGTCTCAGGCACACTCGACTGACAGATGGAATATCCATCAGACGACGCTGAGAGCCGTGGGCTCCTAATCCAACGAAGTTGAGGTCGTCTTCAACCTCGCCCCCTCCTTCCCCTTCTTCAACCACGCCTGGTCCTCGCGCGCGCCCCACCTAGTCCTCTTCTTCCTCGCCAACGGCTGCACTCTCGTCCTCGTCCTTGCCCCACCGCGGACGAGCCACGGCCACAGAGCTCCAGCGAAACCCTAGCTCGCTCGAGGCGCCACCTTCTTACCCTCCCCGCCGCAGCCTTGGCCATGGCGCTTCCGCCCCCGCCCTGGCCCGGCCGCCATCCACCGCCGCCAAGACCTCTAAACCGCCCATCGGCATCCCCACCGATTGGCCGGCCTTCCTCCCCAAATCCCCTTTCCTTCTAAGCCCGCCGGAATTTGGGAAGAAGGGAGGGAGAGCTCGCCGGAACCCTAACTCCGAGATCTAGGAAGAGGAGTAAGAGGAGGAGGAGGAGGCCTACCTCGCCAGATCTCCCATGGCCACCGCCGGATCTGCCATGGCTGGCGCAGGTTGGGGGGAGGAGCTCGACGCGGGGCGCGGAGAAGCGGTAGGGCGCGGGCACGTATGTCGGGAGGAGGTCACCGGAGGGAGGTCCCCAGGGGAGAGAGAGAGGTGTTGTCGCCGGGCGCTGGAGAGCGTGGGAGGGAGAGAGCGGGGCGTGGAGAGGGGTGACTGACGCGAAAGTGTTTTATCAGGCGACTGCTAATAAGTGTTTCTAAAAAAAAAGAGTCATTACAAATTTATACCGGTCAAATTTTCTTGCTTAACTAAATTTATAAAAAATAGTAATATTTTTTGTATTCCAAATAAGTTTACTATAAAAATACATTTAGTGACTTATTTAATGATACTAATAATGCATCATAAATATTAATATTTTCTTATATATACTGATTCAAAGTTGAAAAATGTTTGATTTCTCGAGAAGGGCACAACACTTTTTATGAGACGGATGTAGTAATATTTAAGGAATTAGTAAAATTTAATGTTAGCTTTGTTTCTTCATCTTGCAAGCGGTTGATGATTAACAGGCAAAGAGTGTTCATACGCCGTCTTATTTCTAAACTTGTTCATTGAGGAAAATACCCACTCAACACTAGCACTTGCTATTGAAGGACTAGCATCAGTTTGAGAGGTTCATGGAGTAAGTATCACGTGAGGTTGTGAGCCCGAGATAAGAGAGAGGTGCATGAACATAGATCCAAGTCATCCTCGTATGACGGCTGAGAATCCGGACTAGACCTCTTTGTGCACTGAACACACATGAAGCGAACAAGTTGAGAGCTCAAGGACAGAGCGAAGAAGATCTGGGGTGCACGTTTTCCAGACCGCACATCCTGAGAAAAACTGAATCACCTTTTGTTCCTTGAAGGCTAAATAAAATCATGTCAAATTCGTATATAGTAGTAATAGGATAAAGAACTCTTTTTACGGTGGTTGGGGTGACGACATGTTTTTCTTACTGCTGTATACTCCGTATTTTTTTTTCCTATCAAGTTTGTATCAAGCAGCAACGGACCTCTTCTAGTTTATGATGGATTTTTCGTGAATGATTATCTAGATCCCGTGCACCAGCTAATTTTCGCCGCACACAGTGACTTGTTGTTTCTTGAAGGAGTATTGTTTTTTTTTCTTTTTATATGTTTTCTGAGAGAAAATTCTTTTTATGTGAACAAAGTAAACGAGAAGTGAGATTATGCGTTCATGTCTGGTTATTTTTTTTTGTTCGGCTAAGGTTGGCTCGCCGTTGTAGCCTTGTAAGTAGTGATGGTGTACTCCTACAGTACTATAACCCACTAATGCTTGCCACATTATTGGAGCCTATTTCAACCCTTGTCCATAGTGGTGACATACAAGAGTGTTAATATTATTATGCCTATTATTATACAGAGTAAAATTAGATCAATACACAAAACAATTATTGATATATTGTCGGTCTCAATCTCAATACTAGGCTTGCAGGCGGGCTCGTTCGTGGCCGGCCGCTAACCCGCGTCGCTTGCCGCAAAGTTTATTAGACCTTGCGGACAAGCTTGCGCGCACATAACAAACTTGGCTGCAAAAACCCGCGTGGCCCGCAAGACCTCTATGCAAATACGCTCTCAAATGCCACTGGCCAGCAGTTGGACCTCGTCATGGTGCCGGCAAGTCGCGCGCTCTCTGCATTGCTACCCTGCTCGACACAGTCGTCGCTGGCTGATTATATGGAAATACGCATCCCTCACTGTCTTGCTCACGTGGACCAGGGTGTAAAGATGGCAACGGGGACCCGATCCCCGATTCCCCGCGGGGAATTCCCCTATTAGGGGACGGGGATGGAGTCAAATATGCCCCCACGGGGATCTAAACGGAGAGAAAACGTCCCCCGTCAGGTTTGGCGGGGACGGGTCTGGGGGAGCATTCCCCGTCCCCGATACCCGCATCCCCGCCCCGTTTATATACAGGCTTTGCTCTCTTTCCTGATGGCCCAACCAGCCCACGAAGGCCCAATGTCTTCTGAGTATATATAACAGCAATAACCCTAGTTCTACACCTTTGTGATGATTAATATCCTGCTTCTTGCTATTTAGCTATTTTTGGATTGTGATTCGTGGTGTACTCTAATATTGTGTCGATGAACTCATGTGAATGATGATGAATTAACCTGAATGGTGATAAACAAATGCGGGGACGGGGATCCCCGACGGGGATTTTTCCCCTCGCGGGGGCGGGGATGGGGGAGAAATCATCCCCGTGAGCTTTGGCGGGGACGGGGACGGGGATTTTTTCTCCCCGCGGGGACGGGGATGGAGAGGCAACCTCCGACGGGGAATTCCCCGTTGCCATCTTTACCAGGGTGGCATGCCCCGCGCGAGGACGCTGGCCGCAGGTGCTGGAGCCGCACGGCCTCATCGCGGGTAGGCGACGCCATCAGCACCACCACGGCGCAGGTGTTGGAGCCGCACGGCCTCGTCGCGGGCAGGAAAGGCGACGATGTGCGCGTCCATGGGCGGCATGCTGGCGGACCCCAGCGAGTGCGGGAGGGGTGGTGTTGGACGGGAACCCGAACCTTGGCCACCAACAGGAGCCTCGGGACGGCCGTGGAGTTCGCGCTGGACGTCATGGAGAAGCTGCTCGGCCGCAGGGCGGCGTTCCCGTGGAGGTAGAGCCGTAGAGCGGGCGGAGGAGGTCGACGAAATCGATTGTTGCGTGCTTTCGGTTCTCGCGAGGTTTCTTGCCCAACGGGTATACCTGGCCATGCAGCCCGCGGCCCCGTGGCCCGACAATTTGGCCCGGCCCAAGCACGGAACGGCCCGGTGGCCATCGGGCCCGAGCCGGCCTGGCCCAAAGGCCCAGGACGTGCCTAAGCCGCCACCTAGGCCCGCGGCACGGCACGGGCATGGCCTGGTGAAAGAGGCGGCCCGGTGAGTGGCCCGGAGCCCCAACCCCCAACGGCCTAGCCAGCCAGCCCACGAAGCCGCCTACCCGCCTCCCCCACACGGCCGTGGCCGTATAAATGCTGCCCCCCCATCCCTAACCCTAACCCTAATCCCACTCCACTCCCGCCGCTCGCAGTCGTAGTCGTCTCGTCTCGCTCGCTCTCGATCCGCCGCCTGGAGCTCGCCGGCCCTGCTCTACCCCCCCACCCCCCATCCCTAACCCTAATCCCACTCCACTCTCATCGCTCGCAGTCACAGTTGTCTCGTCTTGCTCGCTCTTGATCCACCGCCTGGAGCTCGCCGCCGCTCGCCTTGAGCTCGTCGGCCCTACTCCGGTGACCTCGTCGCCACTCGTCCACCTCGACCTGAGTTCGCTAACCATCTCCTCCCTCCTTTCCCTTCCTATCCCCTCTTCCCTCCTCTTCTGGTGTACCATGTGAGTTCGTCGTGCCTGTCTGTCCTTCCGCCACTGCTCGCCGTCGTTGTAACTGTTGTCTGTCTCCTCCTCTGGCTACCTCCCTAGCCTCTTCTCCGGCATTAGGCTCCGGTGGCGTAGGTTACGGTTAACCCTAACCCTAACCTTAGATCTGTGTTGTGTCTGTCCATCTTTCACTCACTCACTGACTAACCCCTGTTCTTTGTAGGTTGGTGGTGCCTGACGCCGCGTCTTCCTCCTCTAGAGGCGCCATGGCTAGGCCACCAAAGCGCCATGCCCACCGCTGAGGGATGGTGTTGGAGCTGGAGGTCAGGGGACTCAGGGCCGGGGCTGACCGTCCGGCCCTTCCTTGGCTGGGGTCACCCTGCCGGTGGTGGTGGATGTCTATACCCACCTAGCCGATGGCGAGCACCCTGAGCCCGAGGAGGAGCTAGAAATCGAGGACGACGACGACATCGGTGAGGATGCTCGCGGGCTGTTTGGCATCGATCTCGGTGATGGCACCCATCCGATTGATCTCGATGCCGGTGACGGCGACGACGACGGTGGGGTGGCAGCCTCGACCGAGACTCATGGTACCTCATCGACTGGTGGTACTGATAAGGGTAAGCTCATATCTCCTGTTTGGGAGGATTTCACTGAGATTAAGGAAGGTAACATAAGAGTTGCTGCCATCTGTAAAATGTGTGGTAAGAGGTATTCTGCTAGATCTGCTGCTGGCACTGGTCATTTGAAACGGCACCAGAAATCATGTAAGGCAAAACATGATAATGATAAGAGGGTCCAGTCTAGGCTTGCTCTGAATGCTGATGGTTTGCATAACTGGGTGTATGACCCTGCTGTTGCTCGTACTGAGTTGTGGCGGTTGATTGCTAGGCTGGACCTTCCATTAGGCATAGGTGAGACATAGGCCTAGAAGGATTACATTAAGCGTGCTCATAACCCTAGATTTGAAAAGGTTTCTAGGCAGACCACTACTAGAGATATGGGCAAAATGTTTGCTGATCAACGTTCTTTGCTTATGAATTCATTGTTGCATGCTTGCTCATCTGTTTCTTTGACATCTGACATTTGGTCTGGTAATGCTAAGGAAGACTATATTTCTGTTGTTGACCATTATGTTAGTGCTGATTGGGAGTTGTAGAAAAAAGTTGTTGGTTTTAGGCTAATTGAGGTGTCACATTCTGGTGAAAACATTGCTGGAAAAATAGCTGGTGTGGTTGAGGAGTTTAGTTTGATTGATAAGATCTTTGTTGTCACTCTAGACAATGCTTCATCTAATTCTAAGGCTTGTGATATCTTGCAACCTGTCTTCTTTGGTTACTTGGGTTCTTATCCTGCACCTACACGTGATGATCCTCATAAGGTTAAGTATTTGCTTGTGCATCAGCGTTGTGCCTGTCATATCATTAATTTGATTATTAAATCTGGCTTGAAGAGATTGAAACCTTTTACTGAAGATTTTAGAACTGCAATAAACTTTTTAAATTCCTCTAATCAAAGAATTGCATTGTTCAAAAAATACTGTATTGCTCAGGGTATAAGACCTAAAAAGTTTGGCTTGGATATGGATATTAGATGGAATTCCACCTATTTAATGCTTAAACATTTGCTGCCATACAAGGAAGTCTTTTCTGTGTGGCTTAACTCTAATTATGGTTCAGAATTGTTGAGTGCACAGCATTGGTATGTTGCTGAACAGATAATAGTGTTCCTGGAACTCTTTTATGATTCTACTGTTGTTCTGTCTGGAGTTTATTATCCCACAGCTCCACTCATTTTGCACCATATTCTTGACATTGCTGAACATTTGCATAAAGCTAAAAGAGATTAGAATTTTAGAATGATTGCTTATCCTATGAAGCTTAAATTTTTTAAATATTGGGAGAAAATTTCACTGCTTTATTCATATGCATTCATTCTTGATCCTAGAGCTAAGACGAAAGGATTCTTTAATGTGCTTGAACTATTTGCTCAACATACTGGATCCACTTATAGTTCATATTATGCTGATGTGAAAGATGAAATGTACAGATTGTTCAACAAGTATGAGCAGAAATTTAGTGGTGTAGCTAGGTCTCAAAGGGTTTCACAGCCTTCATCTCATTCTGGTAAGAGAAAGCAGACATGGGGAAGGATCTTTGGAGGCCCTGGTGCATCCCCTGGTTGTTCCCTCTCATCTTCATCTACTCCAGCTGGAGCTGGTGTTAGTGAGCTCTCAGCTTACTTGGACAGTGACCCTGTCACATGTTATGAGGAATCCTTTGACATACTGCTCTGGTGGCGTGACCACAAGCTAACCTATCCAATCATATCTATTATGGCTCGAGATATCATGTCTGTTCCTGTATCTACTGTCTCTTCTGAGTCTTATTTTAGCTTATCAGGCAGGATACCCGAAGACCGGCGGCGCCACTTGCTGCCTGAGCATGTGGAGATGCTCACCTGCATAAAGGACTAGGAGCAAGGAGTAAGAAGAGAACAACATGCACCTGAGGACGTGGACCTGGAAGAGGCATTCAAGAACCTGTTCCTGGACGAAGAAGGCAAAGGCAGCGGCAGCGATAGTACTGCTGGTGCTAGATAGTGATGACTGATGAAGGAGAACTGGAGAGGTAGTAACTCTTTCCTGTTTCCTCTTTCCTGTTTAGATCAGACTGATGGCAAAAGAATGACATATTGACATGGATTCTGTATAATTTTGTAGATACTTTTGGTCTTTTGCTGTGACTGGAGTGTGAGATGAGAGTGGACTACGTATATCTATAGGACTGTGGAGTGTGGACTGTGGAGTGGACTCACTAAGTCACTAGGACTTTGCCGGTTGCCACTTTGGTTGGCTTTTGTAATAAGACACTACTACTAAGACTTTGACTCTTTGAGCTGGATGCACTCTTTTTTCCTTTCTAGGATTTCTCATAAGGGTGAATTTTACCTAGAAAGATTTTTAATGAGGCAGCATTGCACAAAACAGCTCCTTTTGATCATCATTTTCATATAACCTTGTCTGATTGTCTCTTTGTCTCTTCTCTTGTGTTGTGATTTGTGATTGTGTCATTGTGTGGTACTGTGGTCTGTGGTGAATGTGAATGTGAATCTGTGAGCTTTTGTGAAAATGATGGAATCTTGTTCAAAACTGGTGAAAATGAAGAAGTGGTTCAAACACTCGGTGAAAATCTGGTGAAAATGAGATGTTTTTTGGTTGTCGGGCTGTGGACCGGCACGGCACGGGAAAAATGGCCATGCCCAACGGGCGGCACGGCACGGTCAGACGGCCCACGGGCCATGCCATGGGTCGTAGGCCAGGCACGAAGCCCGTGGAGGCACGGCACAGCCGGCACGACGGCCCGTCGAGGCACGACCCCCATCGGGCCGGCACGGCCCGTTGGCCATCTATACCAATGGGCTTGACAGGTTGAAAGACATTGGGCTACACAAATATTACAGCTACGCCATAACAGCCACGAAACCAAGTTTTGTGAGGACGAGCGGACGGGTTACCTTAACAACCCACTCCGCCTGCAATCCTACTCAATATCCTAGCTGCAAATAGCCAAAAAAAAATGTCATGTGAAACTTGAAAAACCGGAGAGTCGCGCTCTCGTTATTTTTACACCCAGCTGACCCAGCTTGAGAGTCTTGTCACAGACGTGGCACGTACGTTTTTCACTCGACGAGACGTGACATACATTATTGGTCGAGTGAAAACTTCTTTGGTAGCATGGCTTTATTGGCTAAGCGGATTAAATCGGATTTAAGAGCACACGAACGCTTATGCACGTAGCTCTTTACGATCCAATCCAATAATTAATAAAACAAGATGCATGGTATAATTGGTAACGAACGAAAGAGCCTAGTCGTTCTCGTACGCCCCGCCGGTAATCACCGGGCTCAACTGAGGTCTCGTTTAGCTCTAAAAATTTCCACTCTAAACTATTACATCAAATTTTACGACATATGTATGGAGTATTAAATATAAATGAAAAAAAATAATTACACAGCATGGAGTATTAAATATGGTGGGTTAATTAGGCTTAATAAATTTGTCTCGTAGTTTCCAGACGAGCTATATAATTAGTTTTTTTTATTAATATCCGAAAACCCTTTCCGACATCCCCGAAACATCTGATGTAACATCAAAAATTTTTATTTTGCGAACTAAACGCAGCCTGAACTTGTTGAGCACCCAACCTGAAAGGCCACACCAAAAGAGACTAGAAAATTATTAACACGTACCACATCGATTTGATAATCCATCTGACGAAGATCATTTGACACCGTAATTTTTATCATTTCTTTCTACAATCTTAATTAAATTTAGCTTCGTTTGACCAAGAACAACTAGAAATCTCTTCCACATCTCAGGACCGGAGAGTAGAAATACGGGGCAGAAGAGCCGGTGCTCACCGTCAAAACTTTGGTTTTACCGCAGCGTAGCGCCGAGAGTCTTTTTCATCTGACAGCAAGGTGGGGAGCCGACTAAAAAAGCCCACTTATTCTGGACCTGTTTGTTAGGATAATATATAAATCCTTCACGATATTCACATGCGCCGTTCGCTGTACACATACCCGCGCCGCGCGGGAGCCCCCTCTCAACTCCTTTTTCTATTTAGAGAGCTAAAACTGCTCTTTATAAGTGAAATAGTTCTAAATTTAAATCCTTTTTCTATTCCCAAGTCCTCCGAACTCCCATCCCAAGCGGCGGACGGAGAAAGAGAGGAGTTGCAAGTTGGTGAGATGGATCTGTTGGAGCGGAACATTAAGAAGGGAGACACGGAGGAGGAGAAGGCGCGCAAGGAAGAGGAGCGGAAGGAGGAGGACGAGGTGGGGGAGAGGAAGACGAAGACCCAGGACCAGGAGCCGCAGCAGCAAGGCCAAGGCCTCAGCCTCTCACTCGCCAACGGCAGCGCCAGGTACCTAGCGTCCTAGCCTCACCTCTCCGAGACTCCCCGCCCTGCCCCGCTGAATCCCGCGAGGGCTCTGCTTCCCCGGAGTGGTTCGCGGCTGTTTGGTCCCTCGATTGGTGGGGTGGAATTTGGATTCGTTTCGTTTCTCGTTCGTTTCGTCGTCTCCCCCGCGCTTCCCCCCTTTCCTATTCTCGGTGTTTGACGCGCTTTAGCAGTTGCCACCCCGGCTTTTCGCGGTATTGTGGAAGTGCCGCGTGGGCTGGGCTTGGGGCTTGGGCTGTGGCCGTAGCTTTCGCGGGATCAAATCAAATCTGATTGCGGCCGCTGCTCCGAGCGAGGATTCGGAGCCGGCGTGGCGGATCAGGGAACGCATGCTCGCCCTCTCCTCGTAGACGAAATCCCCTTCGCTGCTTCGGTTGTCTACCGCTCCCGCTTTTCATTCCCTCCTCCTGTTGTAAAGTAGCCTTGTAAGTTGTAACCTGATTTCGGTGTAGTTTTAGCATCAAATGTTCTTATCCAGATTCTGGTCAGTTGCCGGAAATCTTCGTTTCCGGTCCTCACTCATCCTTGCTGTCATTAGCTGTCTTGCGTTTCTATCTACCCTATTATGATATTGATATGTCATTAATTATGGCGAACGCGAAACGGAAACAGAACTCCGTGGCTGGCTTAGTGCCAAATGTTTGCTTCCTTTTGTTCTAGGATACTCAGTTCAGTTTGTCTTTGGGGTAATAATTGTTTAAATGGTAGAGACGATTTAGGGGGTGTTTGGTTGGCCGCCGTTGTGTGCCACAACTAAGATAAGGCAGCCACAGTTCTGTTCTGACGCATGTGTTTGGTTCATTAAAAGCTTTAGGCTCGCCACCACTTTTCCAACTGAGTGAAGCAGAAAATCTCAACCACAGCTTAGGCGGTCAATTCCGTCGCCGCAAATTCGGCTCGCCACAGGGGCGCGTGGCGAACTATGGCCTGAAACCAAACAGTAGTTTCTTTGTTTTGGCCAAAATGGTTGGCATTTTTTTTTATGGTTAGGCTTTTGGAAAGAACTTTGACAGATGGCGTGCAGATCCAAGCAACCATTGCCCCCCTCGTTTGTTGAGTTTCTTGTTGTAAAAATTGTTTAAAGTTTTATGAAAGGTTCTAAATTGAATTGCACAATCAGGTTAACCACGGATAATGTTACTGTTTGCGATGCAAACCTTTAGTTGTAGAAATGGGAAAACATGCTTAGATCTGATGAAAGTTGAGTTTAGCAGGCACATAATTTCCTTGTTGCTGCAATTTAAGAAGGATTTGAAATGAAAAAAAAAAACCCGAGTTAACCCCACTCTCCTCCAGTCCTACCTACAGTACCAAGGACCTTGTGCTGGAGTGCTAGACTGTGTGGTAGCCTGGTAGGGGACCAAGGACGTAGAGTCTGCAAACTGATTCGAGGCATTGAACTGGTCCTTAAAATTTCCTCTGATGTTAAGCTACTTTTTCCTTGAACTGGACCGTTTTTTGCAGTTTTGTTTGCTGTGCTGTATCTAGTTGTTCAGCATGTTTCTTCAGAAGCATTTATTTGTTTTGCCTCGACACTGCTAGAACAATTAGTGTATGGTTCTGCTATTTTCAGTTCCATTTTGCTTCCTGGTTAGTTGTTATCCACCAGGCTTTGACCAATAGGAACATCTGGATTAATCAAATTCAAGGAAAAATCTTTATGACTGACAAAATGCTTTGCTATATCTGTACCACTAAGTCCCTACAAATGATTTGAAAGCTGCTGTCCAGAAAGCCAATCCATTCACTAGCCAAGTAGGCTGTAGACATATCTTTCTATCAGAAATCTACCACCATTTTCCGTTCATTAGGAAGTAGGATGACTGTTTTCCTGTGCCCGCACACATTCTATCTCATGCATGTTGAACCCATCACATGGCATTATTACACCCTTTAATCTGAATTACTAGTAAGGGTGACATGGATCTGCCTACTGTTAATTCAGAGATGCCATTTTATCTGCCTTTGCGGCTTTGCATGTTCTTATTTTTGTGCATTCTTTGCTACAAGGTCTGGAATGTTGCCGATGTCGAACCCTTCAGCTAATCCAGCACAGCTTACAATTTTCTATGGTGGATCAGTATGTGTGTATGACTCAGTGCCACCAGAAAAGGTAATATTATCTTCACTTCATTTACAGATATCTTGTTCTTTTGTACTGTCTGTTAAAATATGTATGCTAATAGACCAATTTGGCTTGACAGGCTCAGGCAATCATGCTTATAGCTGCAGCTGCAGCAGCTGCGGCAGCCACCAAAAGCAGTGCTGCCACTGCTGTTAAGCCTCCAATGATGCCTACAGCCACGGTTGCCCCAGCAGCAGTCGTTTCTCCTGTGCTTACACGGTCTCCATCACTGCAGAGCACTTCTGTAGCAACTGGACAGCCTCAGGTTGTTGCTGACCCTAGCTCAATATGCAAGCTTCAGGCCGGTAAGACCACTGCATCTTTTGGGTAAAAATCTAGAAATGAAATACCTTTTTCAGTGTTGACATTGTCTAACATATCTTTAAACTATCTTAATCTGTTGGCCAGATCTCCCCATTGCCAGGAGGCACTCTCTTCAGCGCTTCCTTGAGAAACGTCGTGACAGGTTAGCATGATAGATGATAGCAACAGCGCTATGATATTCTGAATGTTATTCTTAGGCTCCTTGCACAGGTTTAAAACTTGAGTTATAAAATAAAATGATGTATGTGGTACCACAGTATTTTCAACAGTATATTTCGTACCCTGTTCTATTTGTTGTCCTCATGGCAGGGTAAGAAAATTAAAATAATTTGCTGTTACAATTGTATTTGAATGATTGAACTTTCTGCCGACAAGTGCTCAAGGACTGCATGCAATAAACAAATGGGACTAGTTCATTTAAAACACTGCTCTAAAATTCAAAAATTTCTTTACAGCAAGAATGAGTAGAGAGCCTGCTTCCATAATATAACACAGGTCATTTATTTTAGGTTGTACTTATAGGTTGAAATCGATGTTGCGGCATTTAGCAGCTCAACAGAGGAACCAAACTACAGTAAATGTTCTTCGTCATTTTATCTCTGTTAGAAGAAAACATATCTGAGAAGGTGGTCACCTAAAGGTCCATGTGTTGTCTCTAGGTGCAAACTAACAGCATTTTTTTTTTCAGATGTCAGGTTTACACGCCTGTTTTGCCTTATCTTAAAACTGAGTTTAGAATTGTTTTCCAGTACCCCTTTTGTCATGGATTTACTGAATTCGACTGCTGATGGCATGAAACAGGATCGTGAGCAAAGCTCCCTACAGCCCGGCCAAGTCTTCCGATGGCATGGAGTCACCGGGGATGGAGGTGACCGCGGAGGCCAAGGCCCAGTAACTTGAAGGGTTTAGGGGAGCCGCGAAGTCCGAACACACGTGAAGGCTGACGTCGTGGGAAGGGGTAGGGACGTGCTGTTGTTGGCTTTGTGTTATGTGGCGGCGGCAGCGTGGAACTGCACTAATAATGGGACCGGAACCTGTATTATCATTGTTCTGTTGTCGCGTGCTAGGTTTATTCTGAAGTGGATTCCTTTACTCCGCATACTGAACTGTTACGATATGTCTGTTGTACATCATGCCGGTCGTCTCGTCTGTCTGACTTTGTTACATTGATCGCTGCTAGTAAGGGAATACAGTACCACGTATGAGTATGTGTTTCGTGTGAAAGATGACGGCCTTCGCTTGCTTGTTTCCACTACCGTTTCCCATTTTGGCATTTTACGATCGTCTTCCAGTAGAATGGGCTTCGTTAGTTTGTTCGCGGTTCGTTCCCCTTTTGCCTTTTACAGTTAGTCTTCCCGAGTTCCAGTAGAATGACAGCTGACGGATCGGCAGTCCATTTCAAGGTACCGTGTCTGGCTGGCGGCTGTGCTGCCACGGCCTCAGCGCGCGCAAATCGACCAAATCACGACGTGCTTCCCTCGTTACACTTGCCACTTCCGGCTAGGCAGGTGTTGGTCAGCAGAGGAGGGCAGAAGACGCGCGCTCGCGCCGGCCGGATCTGAGCGAACTTGGGCGACGGACGCACGCTCGCGACGGGCCGAACGGCAGGCGCGGTGTAGCTGAAGCGGAGCAGGCGTCCCCACTTCCGTCGCTGTCCACGAGAGGCTCAGTCTCATATGCGAAGCACGACGTCGCGCTCCCCCAGTGTCCTGACGCGCTGCAGCGGGGCCCGCTGCCCTAGAGCATCAACGGACCGACGGGAGAAGCGAAAGCTATTGAGTCGATGTTGGTTGGGATTTGGCTTGTGTGATTAATATACGGTATTACCGGCGGTAAAGTATCGAAGATTCAAAGACATACTGTGTTGTTCTT
Organism: Miscanthus floridulus; assembly: GCF_019320115.1. Lineage (NCBI taxonomy): Eukaryota > Viridiplantae > Streptophyta > Magnoliopsida > Poales > Poaceae > Miscanthus > Miscanthus floridulus. The sequence continues at coordinate 78,113,464 of NC_089591.1, forward strand.
TGAAACCGACAGAAAGAGATTGAAATCGTTTTCATTTTGTTTTTGACTCCTTCCTCTAGTGATAATGCTGGCAAGCGGCCGTGGGTCCATCCAGACGCTCCGTTGGTGGGCCGTGTCGCCAGCCCAATAACCTCCGGCTCCTTCATTTTTCAAAACTACTCATCCACTCATTCCTATCTACTCGTTTCTATCGCTCTTGTCCGCTCGCCTGCTGCCTCCGAGCGCAATGCTCTGCTCATCCACTTATTCCTATTCAAAATCCGTTCGCTTGGTTTCCCCTCTTTTCTCTCTCTCCTCAATCTGCTGACTTGTGCGCATCCAACGCAGCGCAGGGAGCCCCGATGGTTGCGGTGTGCCGGTGAGCTGCAACATGGCGGCGCAGAGGCGAGCTCGCGTCGATGCGGAGGCAGGCGAGCCCTGGCGGTAGTCGCTCATGCACGACGATGCGAAGCCAGCGAGCCATGCGGGTGACGGCATGGAGGCAGGAGAGCTCCGCGCATAGGCGAGCACGCGGCAGCGAGGAGGCAACCGCTCATGCGCAACGACGCTAGGCCAGCGAGCCGCTTCCGAGGCGCAACGCTCGGGCGCTGGGCGTGCCAGGCACAACGTGCTCGGCGCTCAGCTGCCGCTAGGGGCGGATCTACAGGGGGGCTGGGGGGCTCCAGCCCCCCCTACAGCTGGTGCATCAATGGAAATGTGGGGAGGGTGAGGGAGAAGAAGATGTGAAGGAAAGAAGAAAAATGGAGAGATGGAGGAAGAAGAAGAGACCAGCCACCCCTTCAATTCTATTCAGCATCCGCCATTGGCTGCCGCCTTACCAAGCGCGGCATGCTGCTACCCTCTTCTAGTCATGTGACTGCTGCCTCCCAACCGCATCACGAGGCCAATGCCTCCTTCCGCGTCGTGCGGCCGATGTCTCCCGTCCACGTTTCACAGCCGCCACCATTGGGTCGCCGCATCCAAGCGTCGCTGGGCCGCTGCCTCCGGTGAACTCCATACGCTGACGAGCCTCCATTCTCCCGAGCAGCAAGTAGATGTTGCGATGCGCTGAAAACGCATGTTGCAAGCGTATGTTTTAATTGTTTAAGATGTTTCAGAAATATGTTGCAAGTGCTTCATATAGATGTTGCAAAAGTAGATTAGGATGTTGCATATGTTGCAAGAGTATGTTTCAAATGTTTTATCTGTTTTTAGTCTTATGCTGCAGCAAATGTTTTCATGTTGCAAGTTACTAGTGTTTTCATGTGGATGTTGCATATGTTGCAGTACTATACACGTATGTTGCATGTGTATTGTTTCAAATATTTCAGATGCTTCAGACGTATGATGCACGTGTTTTATTTGGGTGTTGCATTTGTTTCACACATATGTTTGGAAGTGTTTCATCCGGATGTTGCATATGTGTTCACACATATGTTGCAACTATTTCATCTGGATGTTGCATATGTTCTGCAATGGCTACACATGTGTTTGCCTAGTGTTTATACTCCCTCCAGTTCTCTAAAACAAGTCGTTTTGGACATCGACACGGTCTTTAAGAAACGACTTTGATTGTAACTTTTTGCTATGAAATATTTATAAAATATAGTCAATATATACTTTTATGAAACTATATTTCGAGATGAATCTACTTACATCACTTTTATATTTTTAAACTCGACCCAAAAGAAGTTATTTGTAGTCAAAGTTTAAAATGTTTGACTTAAGACAACCTCAGAACGACTTACTTTAGAGAACCGGAGGGAGTACGTATGTTGTAAGTGTTTCAATTGATTCATACGCATGTTGCAAGTATTTTATCTAGATGTTACAAAAGAAGATCTAGTGTTGCACATGTTGCAGTGAGACCCATATGTAGCAACCACCTCCTGCAGCTGCTCGGCCCACCTGCATGTGCGTAGCTATGGAGGGGGCGGCACGGTGCGGTCACGGGATACGGAACGGCGCGGGACACGAAGCATGTGTGGGCCACGATGCGGGTGCAGGACACGGTGTGGGTATGGGACATGGAGCGGCACGGGCCCCTACGTGAAGCAGGCGCAACAGGTGCGGGCGTTGGACGCTAGCTCCGTTCGGACATCTGGGCACTAGAAGTTGTCGTTTCTAGTTTCTGACTTTCCGCTAGATTTAATTAGAATCGACCAATTTCATTTAGCAGTTAAACGAAAGGAAATTTCAAGGCTAGAATTAATGCTACATGAAATCCATAATGTGTCTCTTGGTGTCCCTAGAAGGTTAGGGCACGTACAGCGCGGCGGTATGCCCCGTCTGTATGATGTTCTTTTTGCGAAAAACACCCCACCGTCCCGAAGTGAATGAGGAGAGAGAGGGAGCCTGTCGTCTCGTGAGGCGACGCTCTCGGCTCGTGCTCCCAGGCCTCATCGTCGGTCGAGAGACGCGCTGTACGGGCGTGTCGTCTCCAAGCCAAGCGCGCGGGATCCAGATGTGGCGCGCTCGATTTTCCTTTTCTCGCCCCAAAATCCTTCCTGCGCGTCCGTCGACAGAACACATCGACGACGGCGAGCGCTGCGGCGAGAAGCTGCGGCGGTACCCAACGACGTGGCGGTTAGGAAGGCCTCGGGAATGGCGGCGGCGGCGGGCATCACCGCTGGCGGCGGCAATGGCTAAGGGGCACCACACAACCCATTTGGTCACGACAATGGCGCTGCTGCTGCCCATCTCCGTTGGTCAGAGCTGTTGCGGCGGCGGCATATCCATCCCTGAATGGTAGACTGAATGGTGCACCGCACCACCAGGAAGCATGCAAAGCGAAGATGGTGGATTATTGAACTATGGGTGTGAAAAAACTTAGTTTATCTGAAAACTGAATGTCAGTGTGCAATTTTCAATTAGTCTCTAAATGTCTCTGAATCCTGTTAGTGTGAATAAGTCTCTGAAGTAGTGGATATTCTTTTATTCGTTTCCAACTTTCCATACATGAAGTACCACACGCTGGTAGCTTCAATGAACACATGCTAGCTGTTGAATATATGTCATTTATAATTATAGTATGAATACAGAAGAGATAGGAAGAGAAAAAAAACGGAGATAAGACGTCACGAGTGAGCAGAGGTAGAGGATAGGAAGATATAGAGCAATATGGTATTTTTATATACTTTTGTTTTTTGTCATTGTTTTTTCTTTACTTTCCATCTATTTTTAATATATTTCTAATTTGTTTATGCTTGATCTTTTGTAGCAATGGTTGTCTTATTTATGCTTAATCTTTTTTATCAACAAGCAACATAATGGTATACATGAATCATATTTAGACTTGATTATGACTACATGCCGGCATTAAATAATCAACAGACAGCTAAACAGACAACCCACTATACATGCTGTCTGTTTGTATATAGTATGACGTCATCATACAGGCCCTCTCTTGCTGTCCGCGAGTGGATGACAAACAACCACACCTCACCACTTCGCTGATTGTGCTGCTCTCTGGCATCTCCGTTCTAGCCTCCCGGGTGCACAGGTTGTCAGAAAGAGGAGGACTTCGAAACTCTGTCTGCTTGTGTACTTGCACGGGGTAGGCTGGCGATCAAGTTTTTTTGGGTAGCACGTTGGTCACGCTCCAGTTCATGGTGTTTGAGTATAAGGTGACGACGATCAACTACTTCCACTGCTTCCTGGCGGTCTCCTGTTAATGGTGTCACTGTCTACTTCCTGATGGTGGTGGTCTTGACATGATCAACACTACAACCTCTTTATATTGCATCGAGCGAGACGACTACATCAACAAACCGCTATGCCACTAGCGGAAACGGCTCTAGTGCCGCTGGTGCTACTGTGGCGACCCGTCTTTTTATTTGTTGCGATTGAAATCATGATCGGTATCATGTTCACTAACTCGTTTGCGATTAGATCATACACGCACATTTCTAACGTCACAGACATATTGTTATTTTTTCGGATTAAAGTATACCTAAATTTGCCTATTTTTTCAATAGTTCCTCGGTCGAGCGATACCATTTCTGTCTTAGCCCAAAAAAATGGGTAAAATTTCAAAACTGATTCCCAAAAAATTGATAATTGCCGGGCTTTCTTCACCCTAGGTTCCTCCTTAGGGCATCCTCAACGGTGGTTGAAACTCGCTACCAGGTGTCACACTTTCTTCGGTATATAAGAAAGGAAAATAAAAAGACCACTGACTAGCGAGCACTCAAGCGATATTCCCGTATATATATATCGGTCATCTCTGTGACTTTGCTTCACCTCGTGATGTAACTCTTAACTTTCATTTTTACTCCCCCGTCCTAAAATATCTGTTGTTTTCGTTTTTCGAGAAACAACTTTGACGAAATATATATTAAAAATATTAATATTTATGGTACATAATTGGTATCATTGAAAAGATCTTTAAATCTATTTTTTAATAAATTTATTTGAAGATACAAATGTTGTATGCATTTTCTATAAATCGAGTTAAACTTACGACACGGAAACCAAAAACGACGTATAATTTAGGACCAAGGGAGTACGTGTTTCTCACGGTCACATCAGGACTAAGGGAGTACTCCCTCCGTCTCAGAATATTTGTCGTTCTCGCTTCCCGAGAAACAACTTTAACAAAATATATATTAAAAAATATTATTATTTATGATACATAATTAGCATCATTGGAAAGATATTTGAATCTAGTTTTTTAACAAATTTATTTGGAGACACAAATGTTGCACATATTTTATATAAATTAAGTTAAAATCGTGGCACGGACACCGAAAACGACAGATAAATTGGGACGGAGGGAGTACGTGTTTCTCACGGTCATAGACTTTGCCCTTACAACGATGGGTTTCGCGCTGCTGCCTTGATTGGATTTGGGTTAGTCCAACCAAGTAGGCCGCCCACCATTTTAGAGCTGCTGGAGTCCACTTATATTTGCTATATATTAGCGGGCCAAACCTGGCGGACAACTCGGGCGAGCCTTTTGCGTTCGCACCAGCCCCAACTCCGAGTCAAGGCAAGTTTTCTTCTCGGGAGAATGGTGTTCTTACCCTTATCCAATAAGCTAATTATGATTTTGCTCTTACTTTTTCAACTTTATATTTTTATCCTTATTATTTTGAACTGAATGGTCCGTTTGCCCCTGCTTTTAACGCCCGTCAAATGGACATGGATTAAACGAATTAAAAAAATTCTAAATCAGAAAAACAAAGACCAAATGACCATAGTGCCCCTTATCCTTATCTCATCATCCCAAACGCACAGGGCGTCGTCGCTCACATCGGCTTGGGCGTGGCTTTTCCAGCGGCGGCGGCTGCAGAAGCACCAAGGGGAGGGGAGGCCACGACTCCAGGTTCGGGCGCAGGGAGGGGATGCTTCCAGGGCGCGGGGCTGCCTCCCGGTCGCGGCTCCAAGGTGCGGGCGCGGCCTTCCTCTAGGCGCGGGGAGGCCGCGGCGGCCGCCCGGGGGGTCGGCGTGCGCGCGCCCTGCCGCGGCTCACCGGCGGCGTCCGCCTGCAGGTCCCGGCATCCGCCCGCAGGTCCCGGCGGCGCCCGGCCGCGGGTCGTCTTCTTCCTCTGGGCGCCCGGCTTCGTGGCTGCAGGGGCGGGCGGAGCGGGCGGCTCCAGTGCCTGGACGCGGCTCCCGGCGGCGCCTGGCAGCGGGTCTCCGCGCCGCTCGCTCCTCACCTGTCGCCGTCGACGTCGCCGGCGCCCTCTCCCGGTCCCGGCCTCCCATCGCGTCACCGCAGGGTGCAGGCGCGCAGGCGCGCAGCCGTACACGCTTGTCCGCGCCGCCCAGCCGCTCACCCGTAGCCGTCGCGCCCTCCCGAACACCCGGTCCCGGCCCTCCAAGGTAACGGGACTCATTAGTCACTCCTCAGTCCTCACTGCCCCTCTCAAGATCTTCCCTGTGCATTAATCTGGTCTGAACTTTTCTCTTGTTTTGTCACCATGGCAGATTCAGATTGGTGTTTTGCTGGCACCATGTCCAGTCCGTGGAGCCCTATGAGTATGGAGGAAGACGAAGAGATCCAAGAGCTTGATGCCGAGGAGCAGCAGGTTGGTGAGCAGCCGCAGCAGGGTGATGGGCAGCGGCAGGAGTCGATAGCTGAAGCAAGGGCACAACAAACCGGAAAGAAACGTGCAGATCAGCGGCCAATTCATCTACTAATCCCTCAAATTCTCGTAAATCTGAGGTATGGAAAGGTTTCAAGTTCACCAGAAGGTGAACCTGAGTGTTTACCTTGCAAGAAAAAGTTAGTTGCTGACAGTAAGAATGGAACCTCATCTATGTCGAGGCATGTTAAAAAATAACTTCCAACTACTGTCTGAGAAAAATGATGATGGGTCTGGTCGTTACACTATAAAAAGGGATACCATGGCTATGTGTTTGAAAACGAAAGAAAATAAGTAATTGAAGAAGCTATCACTAATAGTCCTGGCAGAGTTAGTTTCACCTCAGATAATTGGAAATAAGATTGTCAAAAGTACAATTATATTTGCATTACTGCTCATTATATTGATGCTAAATGGAAATTGCATAAGAGGACCATTGGTTCAATAAATTGCATCCACCACTTGATATGGTTTCTATTGCTGATGAAGTGCACATGTGCTTTTGTAATGGAAAGTTGACAGTAAAATCATTTGCATGACTCTAGATAATGCATCATATAATGATAGAATGACTGCTACCCTTCAAGCTCACTTGCTTTCTAAAGGTGCTCTTCTTACCTAGCCTTTTCTGGTTTAACTATATCTGGAAGCAAGCAAGGTTGGCTCTACTCCACAATCTTTCAGTTCCTTTCCACTAGCTAGGTAGGTCAAGGCTAAAAAACAAACATGCCCTGAACTGATAACCATTTATCGCAATTAGGCACAACAAACAGGGACAAAATCGCATGGGCATTCATGTCATTTTGTACAAAGTTTAACACCGTTAGGGGTGGATGACGGAGCAGGGGCAAACTGGTGCTTCGTGAATGGCACAGTAGGGGTAAATTCACAAAGTCAAAAAAAATAGGGGTAAAATCACAATTTCGATACAAAACAAGGGTACAAACGTAAGAGCCTCTTTCTTCTTTGTTTTATAGATGCGGACTGAATCAAAGCAAGTTTTTTGCTTTAAATCTCTGAGATTTCTTCATTATAGCCGAGGCCCCCTGCTACTTGCTCAACCAGCCGTTTCCGTACGATAACCGTGATGTGGCGGCCTTCTGAAGTCTGAGACACTCAGAATTAGTCTGTATATAGATGAGTAAGTGTACTAGGGACTAGGGACAAACTCGGCCGCTACTGTTCTTAGCTGATGGATGATATGAAAAGAACGCAATGCAAGAGTATTCGATCAATCAGCCTCGACGGTCATCGTTCGGTTCCGGCTATTTGCACCTTCTGTCGTTAGCTAGCTTATTATTATTTGAAATAGTGAGGTCAAAAGGCTCTACTTTCGCTCGCTTATTTAGCAAACAGCAAACTCAAGCTGCTAGCAGTTGTCGCACGTCAGCGCAGCGGTGCCATGAAACCAATTCAGATGACTGGCACAGCTCAGCTCACCATATTCGTTTGGGCTTATTTGGCTTATAAGTCGTACTTTTTCAGCCAACGAACAATATTTTTCTCTCACAGCAAATCAGCCAATAGTACTTTCAGTTATGGCTTATCAGCTAAACAAGCAAATCAGCCAACAGCATGGCTTATCAGCCTAGATATTAGACCAACTACAGTTGCAGCTGCACGCGCAGTATAATCTGGACCCATAACTGATTTTCACAACGCTTGTCTTTCACCGCTATCAGCTTACATGCTTATTATTGGTTATTACCCACTGTCACAAAAGATGAACTAAACTTGAGAACGGGTACACTGACAAAACATCCACCGAAAAGTGAAACAGAAACAGTTCCTTAAGATTCTAAGACACCAAAGGGGAGCGAAATTGCATGATGAAACAGAAAAGACAACAAAGATTGTAATGTGAAGCGCAGATGGTGTGACTGCAACGGACTGCATCACGCGTGCGAGCTACGCAAGATCCCGTGGAAGTAGCCTCCAACCATGACCAGGGAAACAAGGGACACGATACCAGCTGGGAATATCTTCCTGGACTTCTTGAAGCGTGACCCCATCACTGACAGAAGCGCGGCGGATATACCTGGAACACGAAATCAACAATGATGTCAAGCGAGGAATCCAGGTTGATCAAACTTCCAAGCAAAGAAAATAGCCAAAGGATCATAAAAAAAAAGATTCTGCATACCTAAACCAATTGATGATGCAAAGACAGGTCTCACTGGGAGTTGAGTGTGTACGAAGTACAGGACCAGGGCTGATATGCCTCCTGCAGCCAAGGATTTATGGCTTCCACTCTTCATATATCCCATTACACCACCAGCTACAAAATTTAAAGGCAAAACAATCAGTTCCTGTTTTTTTTTGGCACCTTGGCAAGAACAGCCAGCATTGAAATTTCTTACACTCCAGGATATAGTCAGGCTCAGGCATAATAAAGCAGTAAAATAGGTTAATCCAAAACAGATAAGTAAATATTGGATTGGCGGAGCGAAGTTGTTCCAGAAATCCATACATTCTGTTAGTTCAACAAACACAATAAACACGGAGAAAGGAAAACCAATTATAAAAGGCACCTAGCAGAAAGACCACAACTGACAGCAGTCTATACAAATTAAAACAGTTCTTTGTATAATCAAGTCGATATTTCTAGCTTGTTTGGATGCTCAAGAATTCTGTGCCACACAGAGATATAGCAATACACTTCTGTGTTTGCCAAAACAAATCCCAATTTCCTCTTCATTCTGGTTTATCCAATTTTCAAGTGAACTATGACCGATGCCATCAAACCGATCCTTAGAAATGTCAAGGAAATATGCTTTCATTTGTACAGTACGAAACAAAGAAATGTGTGCCATGTCCTGATGTCCATCTAGTGAGGGGAGCAATGGTGCAGATGCAGGAGGCAACACATGAATTAGTGGTGAGTAATTGTCACCATAAGGAATTCAATTAGTATCATCTGTAGATATGACCACACTAAGATGGATAATTCTGACTTAATTACCATCTCAAGGACAAACAACTAAACAAGTGATATGAGTCAATTAGAGGGTGATAATAAGGGCATTGGTTTGTGTTTTGCATCAGAAACAAATAAGTAAAGGTTGAGGACTTCATTGGCCAAGCTGAGGTTATGTAAGGAATCCAAACATTTTGCTAACTTCACAAGCAAGACAAACAATGGGAAAGGAATACCAAGTATCAAAGGCAAGGAACAGAGAGACCACCTACAGCTATCTCACGGAATTAAAACACTTCTTTGTAGAACTAAATCAACCATTTCTAGATTTTTTGGATGCTCACAGCATCCTTCATCCCAGGAGCAAATATTATGCCACCCTCATTTCACTTCAGCCACTAATCGAGTCAGATAATAAGCAAGAAGAACATTCTATAATAGACAAAGAGGCTTCTGTATTTGCAATAACATCCAAACTTTCATATTCATCTTGTTTGTTCTAATAGTAAACTGCAACCAATGCCAATGCTATTAAACTGATCCTAAGTGATTGTCAGGGGCAACAAGATTTAATTGTGCACGAGTCATGTAAGTCAAATGAGGTAGCAGTGGTGCAGTATGCGGAAGACTAGAGTTCATCAAGCAGCACTGTTGAGTGGTGACTGGTGGGCATTCACAACTCCCTAAGGTATTGTATTCAGGTAGTCACAACAGGAAGGTAGATGATTCTGATTTATCACCATCTCAGAGACAAAATTGATAGCTGAAATAAGAAAACAGCCCACAGTATGGTAGCTCGGAGTACCCAGCAACAATATCCGGGCCAGATTGGCTCGCAGTGATTAAGAACCGATCCCAATTCCTAAAGACAAACATACTCTTCACACCCAATCCAGGTCAACGCTTGCAATGGATCACTCCGGGAGCGGGGAGGAAAGGATTACCTCCGACGAGCGCGGCGTAGGCGAGAGTGAGTTTCTGCGACAAGGACAGGCCCTGCTCCATCTTCTCTTCCTCCCCGTCCCCTTCCCTTCCTGCCCTCCTTCCCTCGGGTCGCTGCCGCTCCCTCCCGCACCGTCGTCGCCCCCCGATCCGCCGCCGCCGAGCTCGGGTTCCTCCTTGGTCGCGACGGCCGCGACGAGGCGGGACCGGAGAGGGAGGGAGAGGGAGACGGGGGCGGGCGACGCGCGGCGCGGGAGCAGCAGCAGCGAGGACTGGGAGCCGGAGATCGGGGGCGGGGCAAAGGCGAGATGCGCGAGTGGGGTCGTCGCGAGCGCGAGGGCCATCGTGCTCGAGCTGCTGAAGCTGATTGACTTCACTGCGGTCACCGGTAAGGGGGCGGTGCTCGTGATCGTGATGGGGAATTTTTTCTTGGTGGCAGTTGATGTTAGACTGCAGGTGGGGCCAGTCCAACGAAAACCTCCGCTCCGCGTCGATCGCGCCGTGAAACGCTTCGGCGGGCTCGGTCCGGCCCAGTAACGGGTTGGCGATGCCTCGCGGGCCTGGCCCAAGTTTGCTAGCGCAGCAGCGCGCCAGAGCGCCTAGCGAGTGAGATGGAGATGATGGGAGGGAGTGGGTGTGAGGGAGGGATTTGTACCATACTGCTTAGCAGTGCGAGGTGGGAACCGAGGGTGAGGAATAAAAGGAGCAGCAGGGCTGCCTTGGCAAAGCACGCAGCTGCGCGGTGCACACAGAGCGAACTATTCTTTCGCCTTTTACTAAAGAATACCGTGTGTGCGCTGCAAATAGCAGCATACGCCTATTTTTGGAGGGTGCTCTCCTATTTGGAGGACCCCAACAATTCAAAAAAATATTATAAAAATAAAATATAACATAAAAATTATAAAAATGAATATTATAAAAAATGTTTGTTTAATAGTCCTAAACTTCAAAAAATTTAAATTGTTGTATAGGCAATATATTGTAAATATTTGGTTTTGGATTAAAATAATTTGACTAAAAAGAAAAATGTTCAAAAGAATTAATAAAAAATTGAGTTTTTCGAAATTAAGCATTTTAATGAGGCCATTTGGATCGCCAGTGAAAGTTCGTTTGGGCATGTTTAGTTGCCTCAAATTTCAGAATTTGGCGTTATGTAAAAAGAAGATTTTTCGTCACATCAAATTTGTGTTATGTAAAAAGAAGATTTTTCGTCACATTAAACTTGCGGTACATGGAGTACTATATGTTGACGAAATCAAAGACGAACGTTTTGAGCCTAATTAATCAACGATCAGACAATTATTATCAAATAAAAACAAAACGCTACAGTAGCTACAGTGCTGTTTTGTTTTTATTTGGTAATAATTGTCCAATCGTTGACTAATTAGGCTCAAAACATTCGTCTCGTAAAGTCCAACCAAACTGTGTAATTAGTTTTTAATTTCGTCAACATTTAGTACTCTATGAATGTACTATAAATTTAATATGACGGGAAATCTTCTTTTTGCATAGCGTGAATTGGGGGAACTAAACATGGCCCCAAACTCCCTTCCGCTCTCTTGTTTGCTCCAAAGAAAAACAGCACCGGTGAGGAGGCAGAGAGAGAGCAGCGCGGCCCGTGCGGAGGCGGAGCTGGTGGCGTGCCTTGACGCGGAGGCGGAGGCGGAAACGGAGCTGGCGGCGTCGAGGCGCAAAGGCGGAGATGACCGGCGCGGTGGCCTGAAGGCGGAGACGGCCGACACGGTGGCGGAGCGACCGGCCGCGGCACAGATCTTTCTCCTCCCTCTTCTTCTCCTCTACCGACGCCCTCCTCTTTTCCTCCGACGAGATCCGCCGCCCTTCATCGTCTTCTACACCAACAGCCGCCCTACCCTCCTTTGTTCGCAAATCTGCCAGCAGAAGCCGCGCGAGGGCTGGCGTGCCCCTCGTGCTGGAGGGGAGGCGCACTCGCCCGTGCATGGCCCGCGCGCCGGCGAGCAGGCTTGCTCGCCCAAGCCTTTGTGCGCAGCAGCGCCGGGTCAATTTGCGGGCCTGGAGGTCCTATTCGTGGCTGGGATTTGGATCTGGATAGAGAACAGGGGAGGAGCGCGAGTGCCGACGTGCCGTGCGGGACGAAGGAAAGACAGGGGCAGCAGGGTCTTTTTCCATTGTTCTTGTTATACGCGCTCAGCCCTCAAGCGACATTATTTTCGGGACGGCAATTGATTTGTTCTGATTCAGGGCCCATTCGGTTTGGCTTAATTCTGGCCGGACTGTTTCTGCTGCTGAATGCCTGTATAAAATACAGCTGTGTTTCTGATCGAATCAATTCCTAGACTCTATTTCATGCTATCCGAATGTGCCCTCAGTGTTATTTGTTTTGTGGATTGAATTGCTTGGATCTGAACAGGGCAGCAGGATCAAACTATCCTGATAAGGATCTCGAAATGTCTGTTTTGGCCCCGTTCGCTTCGCTGAAAAAACAAATCGAAACACTATTCCAGCTGATTTGTTGTGAGAGAAAAACAGTATTCCGGCTAAAAAAATAAACTGAAAAAAACAGATTAGAAGAGAAACGAACTGTTCTGGCTAATTTGTGTGAAGCTCAAAACGAACTGCTACTGCCACTATCATTAGTTCTACTTTTGTAGCTCTGCGACATTATCTTCATCTGCTGGCCTAATCACAGCGCATTATCTTCATGTGCTGACCTAATCAAAGCGCAGGTTAATTTGTATTTTGTACTTAACTTTATACTCCTTCCGTACTCCCACCGTTCAATAGTGCAATTCTATATCTTAATCAACTAAAATTTGCTTATGTTTATAGAAACTTTTATGTATCCAATATTTGATCAAACATAAAATAATTCGACTACTCGAAATATAAAAAAAATACACTCTTTGCAAGAGGGAGATACATGGTAGGTTCAACTGAGATACACTTTCTAAAAAAAATACACTTGCTATGTTTGGATTGACCCTCTCCCACAGTTTGTAAAAATATTGGAAACTCAAGATGTAAATGATTCTCTCTAGAATTAATAAAGTGCAAATTCTGTCTTTAAAAAATTATGGTATTCTTTACTAGTTCAAAACACCACCACCAAGGTGTAGGATGGTTTTTGACCCCTCCAAGTGCACTAGTATAAAACACCACACTTCCGAGTAAAGTAAACTTTGTTCAGACACCAACCACTTCTTACACTACTTCCCACGTCAAACTTCCCTCTCGTTTGCAAACACATAGGGATCAAAATGAGAGGGAAAGTTTCTAATTTTTTTTGGCCAAATATGGGATAAGGTTAAAAAAATCAGGATCGAAGACGGAATCGGGCAACAATATACACATATGAAGATCGGTCTAATATTCAACTACATGACATGCGTGTTAACACATTAATATACATAATTGGCGATTAGTAGATATATTAATATAACACAAGGACATATAATTGTTAGGCATATCAGGCCTAGTAGATCAAAACACGATAAATACGAGTTCGTCCAGTGAAAACGGGATGACTTAAAAACGGGCGAACACCCCTTTCTCCGCTTCCATAAATATGAAAAATAATAAGATAGAATCCCACAAATACAGAAACATATTGGACATAAGTAGAAAACGGAAATGTAACGAGATTTTTTTTTTTTCCATCTTCACCGCTACAAATACATCAGACTTAGAACAAGTCTAGCAGTACTACATCTAATTTAGCCTACTACAGTACTACTCAATCCGTCAAACAAAGAATACACATATTATATTATTTGAGAAGTTCAATATCAAATCCAACTATATATATGTCAATATTTAAATATATAACCGATACTATTTTTCATAAATCTAAATTTGAGATAGGCATTTTTAATGCCCCGTTCGCTTGAATTTATCAGCCTGATTTATCAGCCATAGTATATTGTTTTTCTCTCACACTAAATTAGCGAACAATACTTTTTAGTCGGATTTTTTAGCGAAGCGAGTCACATACTTTAATTATTTTTTAGATTTGACTCGTCATATACGCATTCGTTGTACTGCATTCTGTCAGTCAAATACTCCGTTCCTAGCAGCTGACTGACAGAACTTCCTTCCTACTTTACCAGTACGACGCCGCGTGCCAACCGGGCGAGAATTCACAGCAGAAAAACACCGATACTGGAGACTCCCATCGAAAGTGATCCACGCCCGAAGGGAAGTCGGTCGTCTCCGAGGCTTCCGCGAAAAATAACACGCGCCCCTGCCCGTGCCTGGCCTGCTAAGTGCTGCCCCTTGCAGTCGCACGCAAAGACGACGTGCTCGCTACCCTCCCCCAACTCGCAAGTCGCCTGCCCGGCCGGTTAGCATTAGCAAGGAAGCAGGCGGGATATTTGGTGCGCGCGGGCGGCGTGAGCCTGCAGCGAGCGAGCAAAAAGCCAGCAGCCAGGCGACGTCGGCATCGGCAGGGGAGCCCGGGCAGCGGAGCACACCTGCCCTCTCCACCTGGAACCCCGCGCGGGCTCCGCCGGCCGCGGCCGGTACCGCGACGACTTGGCACGCGCTAGCTAGCTAGCTAGCTGTTTCCCTTCCCGGGGGCCACCACCACCATCCTGCCGCCTGGCCTCGCGTCGCGAATGATGATTCCTAGGGAGCCGCAGCGGCCGGAGCATCCTTCCTCCTCCTGATCCCGAGCTGCCCCCGCCCGTCGCAGCGGCGGCTCCGCCGCCGCGTCTGTGTCCAGGTAAGTTGGTGCCTGCCCATGGATTTGGGGGCTGGTTGTTGAGTTCTCGGATTTGGTAGATGCGTGGTTAAGTCGCTGCTGGATTGGGTAGGTTCAGTGTGGATCTGGGAGTTCGATTTAGCTGCATGCCTTAACTGTTAAGCAAGTAGCTATGAGAATCTGCCAGACTTGATGAAGCAAGTAGATTTGAGGAGCAGCAAACTGGAGTAGGAATTTCGAGCATCATCTCGCTCAAATGAAATGAAACTTGGTTCATCTTGTTGCCGCAAATTCCCCCCTTTCTATGTATATCGCTCACCGCAACTGCTATTTTCCCCACCTGTGGTCGTTGTCGTAGACTAGAGGATGGAGACTCCTCAAATCGAGATGGGTGGTTTCAAGGTCAACAGCCCGCAAGTGGTCAACGGTGGGTTGCGGCCCACCGTGGCTTCCTCCTGGAACTCGCGAGGGACGGTCGAGAGGGCGCTCAAGAGCATCAGGATCGTCGTTTTCACTTCGAAGCTCAACTTGCTCATGCCGTTCGGGCCTGCATCCATCATTCTCCACTTCACGACTAGGAGGCATGTAAGTGCTGATCATGGAATTTGAACTCTGCTGCTGTGCTATCTGATTGGTCTGCGATGGTTGTAGGACAGTAAGGATTTACTGTATGCCGTCTTTTGTTTGATTCCATAATAACATGTATACAAGAAATTTGGGAGTAGCCAATATGTCCCAATGGTGGAAATCTTCAACAACATGGCTAATTTAGTTGTTCTGGTTATGCATGCTACTTGTACATGTCTCATCATCACTAGGAGACATTCATCAACTGAGTTCATCGAGTGCTATTGGTGACCCCTCGTTATTGTTAAATTAATGCTGACATGCTTCACACGACATTAAAACCGCAGGGATTGGTTTTCCTTTTCAGCATGCTAGGAATAACACCTTTAGCTGAGCGTTTGGGATATGCAACTGAGTAAGTTGCTAAACTTTCTACTTGTTTTTTTCCTGCTCTATTGAGCTTTGACGCCAATGGTTGTTGTACAGGCAACTTGCAATATACACTGGTCCAACAGGTATGCCTCTTTCTCTTTATGGCTAATGGTCAATTTAAAATAAGACTATAAGAGAGTCCTCAAATGAAGACTTCCTGAACTGCAGTTGGTGGCCTTCTGAATGCTACATTTGGAAATGCAACTGAAATGATCATTGCAATATATGCTTTGAAAAATGGAATGATCCGAGTAGTGCAGCAGTCACTACTGGGTTCCATTTTGTCAAATATGCTGTTGGTTATGGGCTGTGCTTTCTTTGCTGGTGGTATTGTTCATCGCAACAAAGACCAAGTCTTCAGTAAGGTGACGTTTGTGTGACTGTTTTTCTGTTCTTCAGTAAGGTGATGTTTTGGTAGTGAGATTAATATTCAATCACTGCAGGCGACTGCAGTTGTCAACTCAGGTTTACTGTTGATGGCTGTCATGGGATTGATGTTTCCTGCCGTTCTTCATTTCACTCATTCAGAAGTGCGGCAAGGAGCATCAGAGGTTGCTCTTTCAAGGTTCAGTAGTTGTATTATGCTTGTGGCGTACGCAAGCTATCTCTATTTCCAATTAAGTGGACGGAGCAACATTTACAGTCCAATAGGCAGTGTAAGTTTGATGCCTCATCTTATTTCTTCCTCGCTGGTGATAAGGACCATAACTGTGATGCTATAATTGCTATTGTGGGTATGGCTATCTTGGCCTACTTTAGTCCAGGTGTAATGTACATATATTGGTGCTTTCAGAATGCCATGTGACCAACCACATCCTTGTGATAGAGAGTTTCTTGCAATATTGCACCAATTTAGTATAGAACAGTGCAATACATGTTTTCACCATATTCGGAAATATTGTAGGAAGAGGCGCCTAATGAGGATTCCGTGGAAGAAGATGAAGAAGCTGAGATTGGCATGTGGGAGGCAGTAACATGGCTTGTGGTGTTAACACTCTGGGTGTCTTTTCTTTCTGAGTACCTAGTTAACGCCATTGAGGTATTATTCTTCTCCAATTCAAAAAGAAAGAATAAAAATGTGAGCTTTTATTCATCTGTGGCAAGTGAAACTTGTTAAAGGTAGCTTCCTACAGTTGACAGGCAATTATATTTTGGTGATACTAAAGCATCGCCAGGGAAAATGTTTATGTTAAATTTGGAAATGGTTACATAGGCCAAAATTCAGACGCTAGACAGGCCCCCAGCCCATGCCCGTCCGCGTCGTCCATCTCGGGCGACACGGACGGATCTTCCACCAACCCCCCCCCCCCCGCTGCCGACCCCCTCTCCCCGTCCCCCGCTACCTCGCCGTCGCCAAAGCGCACCGCCGGAAGCTCGCGCGGGCGCAAGGAAGGTGGCGGCGGGGCCTTCTTCCAAAGCTCAGGGCGCAGCGGTGGTTTCTCGGGCGTCACCGAGGCGGCGGCCGGCAACGGCTTCCCTGTCCGGGCGGTCGGCAGCGGCTTCCCAGCGTTCCAAGGGCCGGATCCGCGCGGTGCTTCGGCGTTGGCCCTTCTCCTGCTGCGGCGGCGGTCCGGGCGTCCTGGGATGCTGTGGTGGCCCAGGGCAGGTCTCCTTCCCCGGCGACCGGATCCGGCAGTCCAGTGGCCGGATCGACACGGTGCCGTCGTGCTGCGCCTAGGGGTGGATGGCGGGCCGGCCTGCGACGGCTACAGCGGCGGTGTTGGTCGGTGCCGGTGCTGGCGCAAGGGGGCAGCGGTCGCGAAGGGCTAGGTCCTGCGTGCGAGGCCGGATCTACGCAGGCGAGGACGGGCCACAGCGGTGGCCGTGAGATTGCGGCGTCTGCATCAGGCCATGGTGGTGTGTGGACTGTGTGCTGGCGTCTGCTCGTGTGGTGCGGGGCGACAGTGACGGCGCGGCGGCTTCCTCAGCGGACAGACTGTGGTCATTGCCGTGCACGTGGTTGAGGCACCATGGTGAAAGCTTTGCCTCTGTTGGGCCGATGACGGCGACGCCTTCAGGCGTCGTTTTCTTCCTTGGAAGCGCTCATCGAACGGTCCTCTTCCCTTTGCACGGCGTCCAGGGTGAAAACCTTGACCTTCTGGTCAGGCAACGCCACTTGGCGCCGCCTCCCTCCTTGGAGGCGTCGTTTTGGACTTGTGCTCGGTCAGTCTGTGGCAACAGCTAGCGTCGTGCCGAGGAGGTGGAGGCCTAGTTGAGGATTCAAGTTTGCGGTGTCCATGGCGGAGGAAGGCTATCAGGAGGAGGGCGTTGGCGCGGCGATTGGAGGGCTTCGCATCTGCTTGGCAGTGGAGGGCGGCGGTCTGGTGTGACCGTACGCTAGTTGCGACCACGAAGTTGGTGAGGAGGCCGGCGTGGGAGGCGCCCACGGAGTTGGCGAGGAGGCCGACGTGGGAGGTGGTGGCCAGCAGACTTGCGTTGCCAAGGTGACCTGCGTGGTGCGGCGGCGGATGGTCCCGCTGAGCGGCGGTTGTTTCGGTGCAAGGAGCTTCTGACCAGCAGACGGAGGGCGTTTGTAGCACTTGTACCTTCGTTGAGACAGCTAGGCTACTGGAAGCTGCGGTGTACGCTCGTGGATCTCGGTGGACAAGGTCGGCTTGGTGTGCGCCTGAGGCAGCTCCTCTCGTGTCAGTTTCGCAGCTTGCAGCGGCCTTCGGCGGGTAGCCCTATTTTGTAGTGGCTACTCTGGTGTGGGACAACGTCTTCAGAGATGGCGCAAGCGGATCTGATTGCGGAAGGGCTACATAGCTTGCAGCGGATTGCAGCGGCTAGCCCTACTTAGCAGTGGGCTACTCGGTGCGGGACATCGTCGGCAACGACGGCACAAGCGGTGACGAGGGCGTTTTCGTGTTGACGACTTTGTCTTTCGGGGGGGTGGCGGTGCAGTGTAGTGACCAGTTCGTGGTGGTTTGGTGGCGGTGAAGGTGTGTTTTTTGTTGAGTCAGCGGCTCGTGTCGATGTCCCATTCCGACCGGCCAGAGTTGTTTCTTCTTCTTCTTTGAGTTTGTGGTTTTGGTGCATGTTGATGTCCCAATCCAACCGACCGGAGTTGTATCTGTTTACTTTTGCCCAGTCTGGGCTTGATCTGCTTTTTAATATAATCGGCAGCTCTCCTGCCTGATTCGTTTAAAAAAAAAAGAAATGGTTACATGCAGCTATCTGTAGGACAAATCTAATTACTTACTAGTTACTACTATTACCATGATGTACATTGGTAGTATTAAAATTTACAGGTCATCTGATACCTCTGCAAGGGTGTAACTGGTCACTGTTTTGATCTATTGCTGTCAGGGAGCATCTGATTCATTGAACTTACCGGTGGCTTTTATCAGTGTTATTTTGCTTCCTATTGTGGGCAATGCAGCTGAACATGCAAGCGCAATAATGTTTGCCATCAAAGATAAACTTGTAAGTGTTCACATGAGCTTGAGCTTCGCTTTCATGGTTCTGTTACTTTTTAGCTGTTCAGTATTCATGCATGTGATTATCTCTCCTGCAGGACATAACACTCGGTGTTGCAATTGGTTCATCAACACAGATATCAATGTTTGTGGTACTTTTTTTACTTTCTAACTTATTACCCCATTCTCTGATCTCTGCATCCACATTCTCACTTGTTATTGGCCCTGTTTGGTACAGCTTATCTGGGAAGCGCTTCCCAGATAAGCTGTACAAATAGAGTAAAAGCGGCGGTCAAAATAAGCTGGTCTGATCCAACTTCTGCTTTTTAGTACAAATGGGAGTTGTGGGAATAAGCGTAGCCAGAATAAGCTGCTAAAAAACGTGGCGTTTGGCTGTTGATTTCAGCTTATTTTGGCCATAAGCAGCTTATAAGTTGTACCAAACAGGCCCATTACGTTAAAAAAATTCTCACTTGTTATGTCGAGCATAAACCTTTTGACATGTTAGCATTGGTTCACACATTAGTACTTGTTTATCATATCCTTTTGTCCTTTTATTTTTCTTTTGAAAAAATCAGAGAGAACCCCTACCTGAATTTTAGTTATTAAGGAAACAGAAGTCTATTACTGAATTACATAAAATGTCTTAAATTCTTCTCTCTCCGTGAGGTTTGACATGGTATACTCCAATACAGATTCCATTTTGTGTTGTTATTGGTTGGATGATGGGACAAAAGATGGACTTGAATTTTCAGCTATTTGAGACAGCAACTCTCTTCATAACAGTACTCGTGGTGGCATTTATGCTACAGGTAAGTTCTTAAGGTGGATATTAAGAAAAACTTCTATGAAATGTGTCTGCTGTTGCCTGTTGGTAAGGTTTATTTTGGCCCTGGTTTGTTTTTGCCATCATATGGATTGTGAATATGTGTCCATTTTGTCCTTTGGGCAGTGGTAGAATGGCCATCTTGATAAGATTTATTTGGCCCCGATTTATTTATGCCATCATATGGATTGTGAACTTATGTCCATTTCACCATTTGGGCAGTGGTTGAATGGCCATATTTGTAACGTTTCATCATTCATCTCTATAATAGTGGACTTGTTTGAAGTGTCAGGGTGCACATTAATATTAGAAAACTCGACCAACCTAAGAGGCAATAGGTGGCATTGTGTTAATAAGGAGAAATAGGTACACAGAGTAAAAAATGACCAAACCTCAGTGCCATGTACACCCATATCTTCTACCAGCTGAGCTAGTTCAGTTCCAACACTGCTGTTATTAGCTTCAGTGCTTCAATGGCTATCGCCCTGTTCGTTTGGGCTGGTTTGGCTTATAAGCCATGGCTGAAAGTACCGTTGGCTGGTTTGGTGTGAGAGAAAAATACTGTTCGTTGGCTGATAAGCCATGGCTTATAAGCCAGATACGAGAAAAATATTGTCCACTGAAGTTTATGTTACTATCTCTTTAAATAAGAGCAACTTAGAACAATATAGTTTCTTTGTATTTCTCCTTTTCTTATTTGCTTGTGAAGCTGAGCTGCTTCAAGCTTTCTTAGGGTTCCATAAGCTCATTTTGATCTATTTAGGTTTACATATAGACTTTAGCTATTCAGTTTGTATCTTATTTGCTAAGTCTCCTGTTCAACATCTCCCTCAATTCCCATCAATAATCAGGCATTTGTATGATCTCTATCCTTGAGTAGTGATGTGTTTGACCAGTTATCATCTTGTTTCATTTCACTGAGATCTGTTTTGTACGAATCTGAGCTACATTTGATATCTGACCCTGTGCAATGTACTTGTTTCATCACAGGATGGCACCGCGAACTACTTGAAAGGACTTATGCTGATCCTTTGTTATCTAATAGTTGCTGCCAGTTTCTTTGTTCATGTTGATCCACAATCAAGTGAGTATGATTTTCATAGTTAGTCCTCCTTTATGCTATTTTCCTTATTCTAGTTAGCTTAGCTAATTTTCTTGTGAAGAACTTTTCCTTATACTTGTACTGTTTGTTTGTACGTGCTACTTTAGTATACCTTCTCTCTCGCACACATGTTGGCCATTGTGTCCTGTATTGCTCTTTCTCGCCTGCTTCATCTTTTTATAGGCCAGAAGTAAAAAAAAAATGAACCACTGGTACTATATAGAGCATAGATTAGTTTATGCTAATTTTCTTTTATATGACCTGAATCTGTCTGATCACCCATAAGCTATCATCATAAATGCAAGCATATATTTTTTCCCCCAGGTGATGGCTGATGCCATAGCTGCTGTAAGTGATGCGTCAATTACTTTTTGAAGACTTGCTAATCCTGTTTTGTGGAGGTGCTACTCCATAGCAACGTTCCACCTTCTCAAACTGCATGTTAGCAAAAAAGGACGGGAAGATCACACATCATCGATTCCCTCATGAGCTGGAGAAGGAATTGTATTGTGTGGATACTGAGGCTTTGAGGTGTACTAGGGGTAGTCTCAGTGTATACAGAAACAAGAAATGCCAGCATGTTACATTCGATTAATTGAGTGGCTGCGGCCCTTTTTCTGTTTTCCTTGCAATTTATCTATCAGGTCTCAAGAATGTAAATTTGGGTATATGATTCGATGCTAGCAGAGGCTAGGTCTTTCATCCTTTCTGTGGTTGATGATGTCTGCATAACCAAGCGGTTACCTCTCTTTTCTCTGGTTCTCCGTATAAAACATAGGAGAGCGAATCGATTGACAATGTCTGGGTTAGCTGAACATGTACCCGAATTTTTTTATGTCGATTATCGTGTCCATTACCCCTTGGCACTGGCATGCTATGATCAATGATCATGCATGCCACTCCAGTCAGTCCCATTTGCACTTAAAATTGTCTTTTTACTCTTTTTGTTCTGAATCATAGGCCACTCCCCCCCTCAAACACGGTATATGATACACTTTTTTGCCTGACCCTAAACTGTTTACCATTGCTAAGAGCATCTCCAAAAGACTCTATACATCCTTCCTAAATGCTATGAATATAGGTTTTAGTAAAAAACTATCCTACAATAGCTTTTCTAAATAGTCATTCAAATATAGTCATCTTCTATTCTGAATTTTTTGCTAGCTAAAAATAGAAGATGAGGTGCATGACATAGAAAAACGGTTGGAGAATGAAAAAAATATAGAAAGTGATTTTTATGTAAATGACTTTTTAAATGATGATTTAGAGAGTGAGATTTAGAAAGGCTCTTGAGATGCTCTAAAACATAGGAGTAACTCATTCTTTCCTCTGTACACAGTGCCGGATGTTTAGTGTTTGAAGTTTTCAAGAATCAAAAGAGCAATCATAATTGTTCATTCGTTTCATTTTCCTTTTATTTTGAAATGCAATAAAGAAATGCACTCAGACCTCCTCTTTTTAGCCAAAAACGAGACACTGGCTGACAGCGTGAGATAGGACTTCACACTTCACGGTTTCAATTTGTGGTGCCGGCACATTAACAAAACGCACCTTAGACCTTGGGCTATTAGAAAATGAATCCCGACTCGTGAGCGAGACGCGACACGCGAGATGGGTGAGGGTACAGAGGAAATTACTTCTGAGTCATCGAAAAAGATCGTAATTCTCTATGAGCCACTAAATTATTGCTCTAATTTTTTTTTCTCTCTATGCCACTGCCTTCAGATTAGGCTCTAACGGTGTCAACTGTAGGTGTGAAAAGTAAAAAATACCCTTAGATCTAAATATGTCATTAATTTTTTTAACATCTTAATGATTTTAAATGAAACTCAAAACTAGAAAGTTGTAGATCTCTCGTCGAAATCTATAATTTTCATATAAAAATTATCTTCATTTAATTCTGTAAAAAAGACATGATTTGATATGATTAATATATCTTAGAAAAATCATATCTTTTTTACGGTATTAAATAAAGATAATTTTTATATGAAATTATAGATCTCGACGAGATCACAACTTTCTAGTTTTGAGTTTTTTCATTTGAAGTCGTTAAGATATTTAAAAAATTAATAACATATTTCAATCTAAGGATATTTTTTCATTTGAGTGAGATTTAGCCGGTTCGTTCCCCAATCGCCGCATTTCTCCCTCCCTGTCTCTCGTGCGCATCCATCCCTTATCCTCACCTTATTCTCCGCAAAACTCGCAGCTTGCGGCGCATCCCTTCCCCACTCCCGGCGGCATGGACTGCGCAAAGGGGACGGCGGTGGCGGGCCTCTGCGACGACTTGATGGTGGATGTCCTCTCTCGCTTGCCCGTCAAGGACCTCCGCCGTTCCACGTGCGTGTCCAAACCCTGGCGTGACCTCATCGCCGACCCCCTCCACCGCAAGAAGCTGCCCCAGACCCTGGAAGGCTTCTTCCACGGTGGCGCTGGCGGGCGTCACAGCAATGGGCACTTCACCAGCCTGTCGAGGAGGGGAGAATCTGCTCCTCCAGTCGACCCTTCCTTCTCCTTTCTCACGGCGAAGCTGCCTTGGGTCGAGCGCATGGACCTCTTGGATTCCTGCAATGGGCTCCTGCTCTTTGGGTGCACCCGGGAGAACAAGTTCGGGTACATCGTGTGCAACCCTGCGACCGAGGAATTGGTGACTATGCCCGCCAGCTCTGGTTCTTGTCCGCCTCCTTCACTTACTCCACTGGAAGACAGAACTGTCGATGTCTGTGATGGGGATACATATGCACACACCTATCTGATGTTTGACCCGATTGTCTCCTCGCGCTTCCACTTGCCGCTTGTTTAGTTCCACCTCAAATTCTCAAAAAGGTGCTACAGTACCTATCATATCGAATGTTTGCGGCCCATGCATAGAGTATTAAATGTAGACGAAAAAAAACTAATTGCACAGTTTGGTGGGAAATTACGAGACGACGTTTTGAGCCTAATTAGTCCATGATTGAACACTAATTGCAAAAAAAAAAACGAAAGTGCTGTAGTAGCCCCAAATTCCAACTTTCTGGAACTAAACACGCGCTTGGTCCAGTTCTGGCAGGATAGGTCGACGTTTGAGGTAAAATGGTGCACTCTTACTCGTCTGAAACCAGGGCATGGAGTGACACGTCAAACCAGTGCCGGCTCTAAGGATAGGCCACGAGATGCGAGTGCGGGGCCTGGTGTGAGTGCGGGGCCTCAAAGGAGGCAATGACACATCTGCGCCGTTGTCACTCAAGATGTGTGCTCGATGCTGGTCATCGTACTCCACCTCCAGAATAGGGTACAACAGGTGCTGCGTGGAAGGGGCCATCCTATTATAAATTGATAAACAAAATTCAAGTTAACATTAGTAAGTTCACATCCTGTTACAAAATTCAAGTTAACATTAGTAAGTTCACAAACAAATCACAAACAAATTCACTAACCTAACTAGCCATATAAAACTCAAAATTACAAGTAATCTCTAAACTCAAAATTACAAGTAATATCTAAACTCAAAATCCTAACTATACTAGATAATAAATACATAATCAATCCATATAAAACTTTGGTTCTAAAATTACAAGTAATATCTCCGTCTCAAAATAAATACACATCTTGCTTCTCGAGTAGTCAAATATGTTTAAGTTGATCAAAACTAAATAAACTATATCAATATTTCTATCTCCTAATAAGTTTATTACGAAAGTATACTCCATACTTAATGTAATAGTACATAATGTTTCATAAATATTAGTACGCTATTATATAAATTTGGTTAAAGACACTAATAATAGATACAAAAAATACTAACTATACTACATAATAATAAAAAATATGAAATCGAAAGGGAGGTACCTTAGGAACGGACGGTCTTGACGCGCCGGCGTTCGTGGCGCGGTCGGCTAGGGCGCTGTGCGGCAGGAGTGGCCGGGCGCGGCGTGGGCGAGCGAGCGAGGACGGGCCGTGCGGGCGCGGCCGGGGCGAGGCAAGGCCGGGCGGGCGCGTGCGGCCACAGGCAGGGCGCAGGCGGCGGCGGCGGTCGGGCGTCAGGCGGGCGGGCAGGGCAGGCGTGCGAGGTATATATCTGCTCCTACCGCGCCACAGATCAGGGCGCGGCAGGAGCCACCACGTCAGCGGGCCCCCCCGGCCGGCCCGCGCCATGTCAGCCCTGTGCCGCGCCACCATACATGGCGCGAGCAAGCAAGCCGCCCACCCTCCCGCTCAAGCAAGTTACAACGTAACTTTACTCTCTCCATCTACCCTCCAACTAAGATCCAAGGGCTACCATCTTGCAGGCCAAAAGGAGCCAGGACTAGAATTTTTTTTCCGTGTGCGTCTGCTAGATTGAGGATTAGCATCTTCAAAAGTTCCCTAAACCTCCTTCTAATCTTTTTTAAGAAGATTAAGAAAAAGACCTCTCCAACAATTCAGAGTCGGGAAAAATCAACCCGTTCCGCGTAAAGATGCGCGCGCGTATCCTGTCCACGCGAACGATCCTCGTTCTCTGCTGCGTGCCTGTGCCAGCTGCTGCTGGCCAGCAGGGGGCTGGTGCTGCCTGGCCGGCTGCTACTGCCTGTGCCCGCCGCTGCTGGGAAGGCGTCGGCCGCGTTCGTACTTCGTAGTACCAGCGGCGTCGGCGGTGTCCCCGTTGGACGCGCTTGTGCAAAACGAGGTGGCGCCGCGGCGGCTTCATCAGCCTGGACGAGTTCGCGGCGCTCAACGCCACCGTCGCGGGCGACGCAGCAGCCGTCGAGGACCTGCGCGACGCCTTCGGTTTCTCCGACGCCGACGGCACCGGCGTATCCACCACCAAGCTCGTGCGCGTCCTCTGAGCCATCAGTGACTCCGCGTCCGCCGCGCAGTGTCGCCGCATTGTCGAGGGCCCATACAGCTGGTCCTACCGGCCTTGTGCGCCTTCACGCCGGTGTAGACCATGGTCGGAACGACTCCAACACAACCCAGTCCATCAGTAGCACGAGCGTGGCCTTGGTGAGCACTCGCGCCCCCCGACGCTGCTAGTGCTAGTTTGCCACGTTCCGCACGCATCCTCACATCCATGCTCCTTCGGCGTTGCAGGACGACATGCGCCGTCATGGCGCGCTCCTGCTCGAGGAGATGGCGGCCGAGGCGTACGAGGTCGTCGCGAAGCGTATGGACGCCGATGACATCGCCCAGTCTTCCTAGAGCTCGAGCGTCGTCTAAGATGTTACCACGGTGTGCTGCGGGAGGGTCGACGAAGCCGCCGCACGCCAGATGCTCGGGGGCCATGGAGCGCGTGTGGTGCCCGTGGGACGTCGCGACGTTCGGCGTCTTAGTCGCCGGGTGCGTTGCCACCGAGGGACGTTCGGCGTCGTTGTCTGTCGCCGGGTGCGTTGTCGCCAGGGACGTGAACGCCGTGAAGGAGGACGCGTGGGAGGCGGTCAGGCAAGACTGACGCCGGGACGCGCATGCGAGACGACCGACGAAGAGCTCAGGCAGGACGGCTGGGCGCGCCGCCCGCGGAATGCCATTGCGGCGCGAGCGAAGGGAACGCAAAGGCTGCGTCGCATGAAAAAAAAAAAGCCTCGAATCGATCTGGCTCTTGGATATTGTTTGGAGGGTGGATGGCAGGAGTAAAGTTACGACGTGACTTGACGTGACTTGCCGAAGCAAAGTCACTGAATCCGCGTCCCGTCCCGGCATGACAGGTAGGGATGAAAACGGATCAGACGGATATCACCGATATTATATTTGTTTTTATATTTTTGTCCGTATTCGGATTCGAATACGGATAGTGTCAATTATATCGGATAGGATACGATTGGATATCGACATCATAAATATACGATTTGAGTATTCGGATACGGATACGGTATCGGATGTTGGATATTCGGATTCGGATACGAACAGATCTCAACCCCTCTAAACAGATTCGGTTTCGAATATGGTCGGAAAATATTCGTACCATTTTCATCCCTCATGGCATGGCATGAATCAACCAGCAGCGCCGCGCCCGCGTCCAGTCGTCTCGTCCACTCCCGATCGCCTCCCGAAGCCGTCGGGCTGGGCAGACAGGCGAGCGACGCACGCAACCGGTGCACGTGCGGCGGACAGCCCGTCCAGACAGCGACGCGCGCAGGCGAGGAAAACTTGCATGAGGGCAGGCGTGTGGATGCATGTGTACGAAGGACACTTTGTTGCTTCGGCGCATGGATCCCGTGATGCAGAAAATTATTAAGTACTGTATATACTACGGTGTAGTAGCAGCAGCGAAGCACAGTATATATATATATATATATATATATATATATATATATATATATATATATATATATATATATATATATATATATATATATATATTATATGTATAGGAAATCCGAACATGCATGAAAAAACAGCATTGAAAAAACGAATCCCACTGCAAGTAGGTACCGCATCAAACTGACGTTCCGCCTGTTCGCTGGTCGTATTTGGCTTATAAGCCATGACTTATCAGTCAATGAAAAATATTTTTCTTTCACATCAAATCAGATAACAATGCTTTCAGTTATGGCTTATACACCAAACCAGCCCAAACGAACAGGACGATTATATTAGAGTTACTGTGCAATTTCATTGGCCGTACGAATGCAACCGGTTTAGTTAGTTGTAGCGGCATGTATTTCAGTCCTGATGTACTCATGTACAGAATGGCGACTACACACGCTGTTCTGTCACCGTGTCACATGCATACTATAGGAGGAGTACGTACGTATACGGACGAGTCTTGATCAATGTGTGTGGCCTGGTGTATGCACGTACGTGCATGAACCGTCAATGCGCGCTGACAACAAGCTGTCATGCATGCATCCCGATGGATCAGAGGCAGGCAGGCACACGTATGGCGCGCCGGCGCATGTGAGCAGCGCGGAAATACATGCATGCGCCGTAGAACTATACGTCACGTACGCACGTACGTACCTGTGCTGTGCACCTTTGGAGCCAAAGCCAAGCGAGAGAGATCTAAAAGCAGCGATCATTGTGCAGTCGTGCAGGTGCAGCACCGAGATTTATTCGGAGGTTGCATGTGTCCTGTCCATCGTGCGAGTGCCGAGTGAACGTCTGCCCATCCGTTTTTGCAACACAACGATGCATGTCGCGCGCGCCGCAGGACCGCGACAGTAATCTGGCTCGGCGCGTGTTCGTACTTCCGTTCGTACCCGCTCGCTGCAGCTAGCAGATCCATCCGCGATCCGATCCGAGCGCACGGTCCGGCCCCGTGCACCGCTGCGCCTGCTCGTGACATGCATATGGGCGTTGCGGCCTCGCTCAATCGTTACCGGCCGGATCGAGAAAGTGAGGTAGCAATGCAAGCACCGAAGCCAGGTCGGGTCGGAGGCCGCACGCCGCGGAGGAGCAGGAGCAGGCGGTCAGGTGCGCAGCGCACCTACGCGGGGCGAGCGGACGGACCAGTCAAAAGCGCCCGATCGAGTTCCGTGGCCGCGTGAGATCCCGCCTCGGATTCCCCCGGGCGCACGCGCGCTCGCGATGCGGGTGCGGCGAGGAGCCGAGAACGAACGATCGCTACGGCTGCGGCTACGTGTGTGGTGGACTGGTTGGGCTATTCGCCGGCTTCAGTTGGGAACTGGGCTACTGTACCAGTTCGCTCACTCCTCACTCCTCAGGCGACCGGCCAGGTTCAGCGAGAAGCAAGTCCAGTCCACACTCCACCTCCTATAAATCCTCACGAGCTGCAGCTGCGCCCCACGAAAACACAACTAACCATCGAGAGGAAAGTGCTCTCACTTAGTTCCTCACTCCCCATCCCACCTCTCTCTCTCTCTCTCCCTCGAAAAGCCCTCCTCTGTCCACCACAACCACAACCACGATGAGCGGCGGCGCTGCCAGCGCCAGCGCGAGTGGGAGCTTCGAGCAGCACACGAAGCGGCGTCTCCCGGCGCCGGGTCCGCCCCAGCAGCCGCCGCAGCGGAAGCTGCTGACGCTGTCGGTGCAGGACGACGACGTTGCCGCGGGTGTGGTCCCGCCGGTCACCGTGGTCCTGGACGGGCGCTGCATCTGCCACCGCGTCCACCTCAACCGACACACGGGGTACCGCAGCCTCGCGGGCACGCTCCGCCGCATGTTCGTCGACGCCGACGACCACGACCGCCAGCGCGGCGGCGAGGACGACAACGACCTCGACCTCGCCAATGCCGTCCCGGGCCACGTCGTCGCGTACGAGGACCTGGAGGACGACCTCCTCCTCGCGGGGGATCTCAAGTGGAAGTAAGGCCGCCAACGGCTAACCCTTACTAGTAACTGATGAATTGCATTTTTTTTTAATATTGAATTGCAATTCCATGCAGTATAGGAGGACACTAGGAGTATTACAAAACTACTGTAACTTAACTTTTTTTAATACACATGATAATCATCTCATTTAATTAACCCGAGCTTTTCATCAAAAAAAAATTAACCCGACCTCATCCAAGTTTCTTGATGATGTGGTAGTGATTTTGTTCGCGTGGCTAAAAGGATCCGGATCATCCCCGCGAAGACGAAGTCAAGCCGGGCCAAGAAATGCGGGGGAGGTGTCAACAGCAACTAATCGCCGGGCCGGGCTTTATTAGACCTCGCATCGCATGTAATTACTACTACTAGCTAGTTGTCTACTCGTTTTGTTCTTCATTATCCATATATAATGTTGTCATTAAAGACCTAAAGCAGGCAAAGCCGCAATGAACAAGAAGTTTGTGTCATGATCAGCATCAGCTCAGCTGATGATCGAATGATGCTGTGCTACTAGCTAGGCGCGCGCGCTCCGTGTCAACTGTCAACTCATGATCCAAGTGTGCGCACGTACCGTGTCGGCTTCCAACCCCCACGAGTCAATCATGTCCTGTCTGCCTGGCTCATTCCTGACTGGCTGGAATTATTGGATGGATCGATCGGGCCTGATCCGTCGATGCAGTAGCAGTAGTCCATCGACTTTACTCTGATCCGGCCACTGATCGACGACTGACACACACTCTCGTCCGATCCGGCCGGCGACGGTTGGGATCTCCCTGTTAGACGGCAACGTCCCGTTGGGCGGCCGTTGGCGACTCGCGAGCAGTGGAGTGAACAGTGAAGCAGGTACCCGTAGCCATCGCGTCGTGAGAGTACAGCACGGCCGCCGCGCATCAATGGGAGAGGACGAGGACGATGGATCGAACGGAATGTTGCGTGTGTGCCCGCGTGACTGTCTTGCCCCTGGCCTCCACCGACCGGCTCCGATAGATCTATCACTGGTTCATTGTCACTGCTGACAACGTCGCCGCGAGGTTTACGTATACGCACGCACGCGCGCACCAGTAATGGAGCGAGCTGGATCCTGGATATCCGGTGTATCCCGGTAGAATTACTGTCACAAACACAGCTAGGTCGCCTTCCATTGCCCATTGCACGGCTGCACGCGGCCGACCGGCGTACGTGGCCGGGGAAAGGAACGTATCCATCGTCCACACCACACGCCGGCTCGGTGTCGCGTTTGGACTTGGAATTGGGGCTCGCGGACAACCGGAGATGTCATGCGGCGTGAGAGAGACGGGAGCGGATGGCCACTGGGCGTGCGCACGTCTGGATGATTGCGAGCAGAACCATGCCGGAATTCCATGGATCCGGGTGGTCCGGCCGTGTATGGTCTCCAGTCCCCGGCTGGCGCCAGGAACCAGGCCTGTAGGTCAACGCGGTGAAGTCACCTGCTGATCCAAACGCAGGAATCCGGTGCCAGTTCGGTGACGAGTTCAGAGAGTTCGCTCTCCATGTGCGTGCACACACATGCGCCAGGAAATACACGAGCAGCTTTCTTTTTCTACTGGTCGGTGCATCATCGATTCGTCATCTATATATCATGGTACTGGTGCCCATATCTACAAGTCAAAAGTTGTTTTTAGGATTGGACCCTTGTCTACATGCAACGATCAGAGTTCAGAGGGCACAGCATAAGGGGTTGTTGGTCTGCCATATGAGTCGACGGACCCGACAGCCCAGGTGCCATGCGGCCCACGCCAGTCAATTGGACTGCCGAGCCAGGGGCCCATGGGTCCTCTGTTTCCTTCTGTTTACAATTACAACCAAATTTTTCATCATCGCAAATTGATTGCTCAAAGTTCACATCCACTTTCGAAGTCACTGCTCCGACGACCGCCAGATTTTCTCGATAAGGTGAAAAGAAAGATGGGAGAATTGTCCTCATCAGAAAAAAAAAGCAGGGTCTGTCTGGGTCTTGCTCTGAAGAAACGATGCTCGCATAGAGCTAGCCAAGTCAGGGCCTGTTTGGATTGGAGGATTTTCAAAGGAAAATCGTAGGAACCAAGAAACGGAGGAAAGGAAACTGATTCGAGCGTTTGGAACAAAGGATTCGCTCAAACCCTTTCCTCTGGAATACTGTAGCCAGCAAGCAACTTCACAGGAAAGAAAAAATCCAATCCGATCCATTGTTTTGTTTTCCTTTGCGGAAGCCCGAGGCAGCGCGTGTGAGAAGAGGAGGAAAAAACGAGTTGTAGTCAGTACTCATATTTGCCTAAATCTTATGATTCCTATGTTATGAATTCATGCGTTCCAAACAGCCTAAAATTTATGTTCCTGTGTTTTGAAATCCCATAGTTTTTCACTTTTCATCATACCTTATTCCTGCGTTTTTTCCTATTCCTGCATTTTGGATTCCTTCGTTCCAAACAGGCCCTCAGTGGGTGTTTGGTTCCACGTGATATATCGGATGTTCGATAATTGATATTATAAGGTAGACTAATTAGAAAACTAATTACATAAATAAAGACTAATTCATGATACGAATCTATTAAGCCTATTTAGTCCATGATTACCAATCATAGATTCATTAGGCTTAATAAATTCGTCTCGCGAATTAGTCACAATTTATACAGTTAGTTCTATAATTACCTTATATTTAGTCCTTCTAATTGACATCAAACATTCGATGTGATAGCGACTAAACTTCAGTGAACGGAGCACCCCTCCGGGCTTGACCAACGCAGGCACATATCAATGGTGGCCTCAGCATTACACGTTAGGTTATAAACTTTGAGGCATACAATATCCCAACGCAGGCTATTTGTCCCGTTCGCTTCGCTGAAAAAACAAGCCAAAACACTGTTCCGGCTGATTTGTTGCGAGAGAAAAACACTGTTTTCACTGAAAAAATAAACTAAAAAGTATAAATTATAAGAGAAGCGAACAGAGCCAGAGCCAGGATAATGGTTCCCCTAGCCGAAGCGTCAGAGGCTACTCTCCTCGACCTCCCAACGCGCGCTTCAATAGCAGCCTCTTCTTTTTGTCAAAACAAGCTAAGGCCCTCCACAATGTTGTGCTTGAGTGGTGCCAAAAGAGGAGAGAGAGCATTTAGGCTTCACTTCACACGCTGTGGTAGGCGATGCCAATTTGAAGCGATGCCACGAAAACTGGGAGCGGAGAAAGTAGCTGCGCCGGTGCTCCAAACAATAAAAAACTAGTACTGTCCTGTTGATGTGAGACTGCGGCAAGTACTCTGCTGCTGCTGTGAGACTGCTGCTGCCACGAAAACTGGGAGCGGAGAAAGAATGCGTTACTTTTACACGCTGCAGCCAGAAAGTCAATAAAGCATCACTGTGGGTTGGCATGCATGAGCAGTATCAGGCACCGCTCACATTGTGGAGGGCCTAATACCTCTTCTGCAGGATGCTACAGAACTCTGCGAGACCACCATCAGAGGTGAGATGGATGTTCGCTGCCTACGTGGTGGTTGGGACAGCACGCCAGCTCATTGCGTTGGGGAAGCCCTCAGGAGATCGTTCTTGTGCATGTCCCTCGATGATCAGTGTGTAACTGTAAACTGCGTCAGAGTTCAGAAATGCAGACCCGTTTCGACTGGCCGAAAAAACGTTATAAGAGAAACCGTAGACCAGTACACTTTTACCTTTTTTTCACGTAGTAGAGACGTGATTGGGTTTAGTTGTTGCTCTGACCCTGACGTCGTCGCTGGTCAGGAACCAAAGAAGCGTACGCTTTGTCCAAAACAGGGCGGGCAGCTTTGTTCGAAGTCCTCAGAGTCAGCCAGTCAGGGCATGCTTCTGACTTTAGATGCAGCGGTGGCCGGCGGTGGAGCAGCATGTGCCAGTCATGTTTTGTTAGGACTCCTCTTTTGGAGATGAGGAGAAATGAAGAGGTTTACGTGCACGATCTATCGTCCCTTTTCTGCTCCTTAGATTAGAAGAGTCACGGCAAAGCCAAAGTGGAAGAAATCAAGAAGATCCGATACGTAATCAAGTACGTACCATCTCTATGTAAGAATAAAAACTATGCTTGATTACGTATGCTTTGGCCCTTGTTTACAACAAAACTTTACTAGTTTATATGCATATGTATTTTACCTCAATCCACGTACATTAAAATGGATCTAGGTAGATATATGTGCACGCGAACAAGTCCTTAATGTTTTCTTTTTTCAGAATCACTTGCTAGTGGCATTTCGGAAAGCTGCACGTTCCGGTTCAGAGATGCTCACATCTCTCTCCTGGTTGCACCCTTAGCCTTAGGGTAGCTTAGAGCAGCACCAACGCGGACCACTATAAGCTAGGGTTCCTGCAAAAAGTTATTCAGTCTATTCGTTGGTTGGTTTCTAGACTGATAAATTCGACTAGTGCTGATTTACTGTGAGAAGAAAACACTAGCAAAGAGGCTGATGGTGTCTTACAGGCTTTGAACAAGCGGGACAACTGTTGTCATAGCGCAATAAATAGGGTGCTACTTTACCTGGACACCCGACACAACAGGATCATTTTTTTCTCGAACGTGCACTGTAACACATATTTCATTAAAAGAAAGTAGAGAACATCCAACCAAACAACGGCAACGTCGACGTAAGGTAACCAAAGGTTGCCCCGTCTAGAAGCACAAACATAAAACCGAGCGACAAAAGAAAAACCAACGTCACAAGTGACCAATTACATGAACGAAGTGAGCGATGACAGGGTCGAATACCCGGCCCTCAACCACAAGTCGGCCTCCTGTCGGATCTCCAGACACAGCTCTCGAGCGTCCTTGGCTTCATTCGTGAACGTCCATGCGTTGCGTTTCTTCTAAAGCACCCAGTAGGTTAGCATGATTAGCGAATCGAAGCCCTTCTAAAAGGTCCTTGTTGGTTTTGGTAATTGAGTGACAACCTAGGTGGACTAATTGTGTTTATGTGAGATACACAGGTGATTAGTCCACAGGTACATGTGTGTGAGCAACATATGCCATGAAGGTGAAAATGGCTTGGAGATGTTGCAAAGCTCACACATGTGATGATGAAGGAGCTTAAATGCACATGAGACATGACATTGAGTCATGTGATCAAGGTGGAGAAGATCAAGACAAGACCTGGCTTGATGGACCGGTTGCAAACGTGAAGGGCAAGTCGAAGGCTTTGGAGTGATGGACCGCGTGTCGGTGAAGCTTGAGCAAGACTTGGCGCCGATGGACGATGGCAACGGTGAAGAGCAAGTAGAGTCAAGATCGATGAACCAATATGATCATGTGATGATATGGAGTGGATCATATCATTGTTGATCGTGTTGGTGCATGTGTTGCATCGACATTGGAGGAGATGGAATGGAATGCGCAAGGCAAAGGTATAACCTAGGGCATTCCATTTCACCGGTCATAGGTGTGTAGAGAAGTTTATGACCGGGTTTAGGATAGATGGCCGTACTATCAAGAGGGGCAAACTTGTTTGCATATCGGTCATCTAGTGCCACTCGAGTGATCTAACTTTGCATTGTCGCTAGGATCGAGTGGCGTGGCAAGTTGAGTAGCTAACATCCTTTGGGAAATGATTATGAAAATGCTAACACACATACACATGGTGGTGTACACTTGGTGGTGTTGGCACATTTACAAAGGAGGTGGTGTTTGCAGGGGTGAGATGGGTTTGGCGCTTTCGGGAAAATGGAATGCCTATTTTCTATTGCGCCGGATGCAAAATCTTGTGGTTGGCTCTTTGGAGCAAGGGTGAAGAAGTTAGAAGTGAAAACGAGTTGGTCGCGAAGATGCCGGCGTCGGTCAACTGACCGGACGCTGGATCTGAATGCACCGGACGCTGGAAGGCTACGTCCGGTCAGGCTGACGTACGGTGATGCAGTAGCTGAAGTGTGACCGGACGCTGGCTGCGTCTGATCACGTTTGACCGGACGCGTCCGGTCATGCTCGGGAGCTTACTGGAAATGACCGGACGCTAGGGGTTCAGCGTCCGGTCAGTTGAGTGCTGCTGCGTCCGGTCAGGTCAAGTGACCGTTGGAACCGGGACACGTAGTCGTCTGTGGGCGACCGGACGCTGAGGTCCAGCGTCCGGTCAACACGACCGGAGCGTCCGGTCGGCCCGACCGTTGCCCAGTGAAGGGGTAACGGCTAGTTTAGCCCTTGGGGCTATAAATAGAAGTGGCCTTCGGCCATGGCTGGTGTGGAGCACCTCAAGGGACTTAGTGTCCATGCTTGTGAGTGCTTGGGAGCCCTCCATCACACATATACTTGATAGTGATCATTTGATTGTGTGAGTGAGCGATTCTAGTGCGATTGCATTGTAAGGTTGCATCGAGTGGCACTAGGTGATCGAGTTGCAAGCCGGTGGTGCTTGTTACTCTTGGAGGTTGCCACCTCCTAGACGGCTTGGTGGTGGTCTCCGTCGAAGCGCGCAAGAAGCTTGTGCGGTGCTCCGGAGAAGTGCTTGTGAGGGGCATTGTGCTCGCCCCGCGGGAGCCGCGAAGAGCAACTCTAGTAAAGCGTGTCATTAAGCTACCCTCACTCAAGGGGTAGGTTCTTGCGGCGCCCGACGTGCGGGCTTAGCGGGTGATGCTAATTAGCCGCCGAACCACCAAGTGAGCGGTCGACACAACGGGGACTAGCGTGTTGGCAAACACGTGAACCTCGGAAGAAAAATCATCGTGTCAACTTTGTTCTTCCCGTTGATTTGCATCCTCATTACACAAGCTTGCAATTACTTTTATACATATTAAGCTTGTGTAGTTGCTCTTGTAATTAGATAGCTTGTATAGCTTGCTAATTACCTTCTTGCTTGTGTAGCATAGAAGTAGCTCCCTTGCGTGGCTAATTTGGTTTTAGTAACCTTGTTAGTCACATTGCTTAGTTTGTGTAACTAAGTATTTGCGCTCTCTAATTAGGCATTGGTTGCCTTGTTATTGAGCATTGCTAGTGAACTTAGTTAGCTTTGTGCTTTTGCTTACTAGCATGTGTAGGAGCTCCCTTGTTGCTTAAAGTACTAGTGGCATAGGTTTGTGTAACCTTGCTCCTAGAATTGTTTAGGAGAGCTCTAGCTAGCCCGGCACCTTTGTTGCATAATTGTTATCTTTGA
This sequence comes from Miscanthus floridulus, assembly GCF_019320115.1. NCBI lineage: Eukaryota > Viridiplantae > Streptophyta > Magnoliopsida > Poales > Poaceae > Miscanthus > Miscanthus floridulus. Next base: position 78,149,737 of record NC_089591.1, read on the forward strand.
AAGGTGCTAGTGAACATATATAGTGGGGTATAGTCTTGGCTAGACCGATAGTTTTAATTCCACATTTGTATCGGTTAGCCGACGCGATTAAATTTTAGAAAAAGACTATTCACCCCCCCTCTAGTCGCCATCTCGACCCTTCACCTTCCTGCTGCTTTGGTGCACCCTACGCCTAGCCCAGGCCCACCAGCGGAAGGTGTCGACGTCACCGTGAGCGGCCACGGCCGTGAGCCCAAGCTTGGACAGGAGGATTATCCAGACCTGACGGCTGAGGATACAACCCAGCAGGATATGATCCAGGGTTTTAGATGCTTGAAGACACATGATGCAATCGTCACTGTCCTGCAGCCCATGACGCATCCGACGATTCGCTGTCCAGCAACGACGATGCATAGCCAACCAGAAGAAGAACCTGACCTTGGGTGGTGCTCGCGTCCCCCAAATCAACTTAGCTCCGAAAGGCGAGGTCGATCCGATGAACATCGCACCATACGCCGACGCCGTGGAGTACTTGTGGTCAGCGGACCAACGCCAGATGATGGAGTCCGCAACCCCCGTCACCAGCTATACCTCGCGCACCCGCTCGTAGAGTTCCAGGCACTGGAGGAAGACCCGAACAGTTTGCGCCCCGGTAATGTCGGACACCCAGGCATGATCAGCCAACCCCGACGCCAGACCTCATCTTCGCCTGTGGGACTGAGGCAAACACTGCAGGCGCAATTTGTTGGACACAGCATCCATGGATCCATGAGTCTTGCCAGAACAGCGTTGAGGTCCCGTCCCCGACTACCATCATTGTTGCTGCACGAAAGAGGCACGCGTGGCTCTGTCGGTTGTTGTCGGCAGGTCGATCCAAGTTCTGTTGGGGTCGACCTTCCGCACCCACTCCTAGCGTAGTCTTAGTGCCATACCGAACCTGCGCAGGTCGATGACGCTGAGACCACCAAGCTCCTTTGGCCTACAAACCACGTCCCAGGCCATGCGACACCTGCCCGCGGCCACCGTTGCTGACCCAGACCATATGAACGAACGACACAGCTTATCGATGCGGTCGACCGCCCATGGCGACAGACACACGACAATGGAGAGGTGCACCGGGATGGCGGAGAGCGTCGCCTGTGTCAACGCCACCCTACCCGCAGTGTTCATGAGCTGGCCCTTCCATAGGGGAATACGCGCCGCGACGGTGTCAATGAGGAACTGTTCCTCAGTTCGGCGCAGCCTACGAGTAGAGATGGGGATGCCCAAGTATTTGCACAGAAAGGCTCCGATTGTGTAGGACAGCAAGTTTGCCACTAGCTGCAACTCCTCCAGTGCACAGGCAATCGGGTTGGCGACGCACTTGCCCAAGTTAGTGTACAAACCCGACGCATCGCCGAAGATCTGCAGTATGGTTTTGATGGCGACGATGTCGTTCAACCCTGGTTTAATGAACATGACGACGTCGTCCGCGTATAGTGACACCCTTGTGCGCACCGCGGTGCATCGGAGAGGTGAGAAGAAGGACTGGGACTCAGCCCACCGGATGAGTCCACCAAGCACCTCCATAGCTAGGACGAACAACATCGGTGACAGGGGGTCACCTTGCCGCAAGCCTCGGGCATGGCAGATGCGGTTGCCCGGTCTGCCGTTGAGGAGGACTCTGGTGCTCACTGATCCAAGGATGATGGACATCCCGTTCCTCCACCGCTGACTGAAGCCGAGCCGTTGTAGGACCTCTAAAAGGAAAGGCCAACAGATGAAATCGAATGCTTTGGCGATATCGATCTTCAGCAGGATGCAACTCTGCTTCTTCTGGTGCAAGGCCTTGCAGGTTAGTTGAACGGCTCTAAAAGTATCATGTATGGACCATCCCTAGATGAATGCGCTCTGACATGAATGCACCAGATCATGGAGCACAAGAGCTAGCCGACAGGCAAGGCATTTGGCAATAAGCTTCCCAAAGCTGTGCATTAGGCTGATCGGGCGGTAGTCACCGATCGCCTGTGCTGCATTCTTCTTTTTTAGGAGGACCATGAAGGCATCATTGATTAAATGGAAGTTGCGCCCGTCCAGCGACTAGAACGCGTTGAAAGCATTGAGGACGTCCTGTTTGATGATCGGCCAGGCAACTTTGTAGAACAGCCCGGTGAAGCCATCTGGCCCCGGAGCTTTGTCCGACGGCAACTCCTTGATGGTCGCCCAGATCTCGAACTCTGAGAAGCAGACGTCCAACATGGATAAGTCGTGCTGGGTGATACCCAGGCCGTCGAAGTTCACATTGCCCGATCGTTGGAATGGAGTGCTGAGCAGGGCGCTGTAGTGTTCATACAGTGCGTCCGCCATCTGCTCACTGAGGACAAGGTCGTTCCCCTGGACCGTGAGCGAGGCGATGTGGTTCTTTCGACTGCGGTGGCAAGCCTGAAGATGGAAGAACCTCGTGTTTGCGTCCCCCTCGGCAAGGAACATCAACCTGGAGTGCTGCCTGGCGATTGTTCTTAAGAGGGACGCAAGGCCAAGGCATTTGCATTTCATGTCCTTTCTCAACGCACACTCCTCAGTCGACAGTGGTCTACGGTCCTGCGCGCATTCCAAACGCAAGATGATCTTGCGCGCAATGGCAAGCTGCAGGCAGACGCTCCCGATATTGCGCATACTCCAACTTTTTAGCGCGCGAGCGACGTTCTTGAGTTTGAAGTCCATGATACGTATGCCGAGGCGACGACGTCGAGGAACCCTGGCAGCTTCGTCCAGAAGGACCGGAAGCGGAAGCGTTTGCGCGCCCAGGGAACGACATCCATGCGCAACAGTAACGGCGCGTGGTCGGAGCAGTCCGACGAGAGCGCACGCATGTGGTGGTTCGGGTACAATTCCAACCAACCCACTGAAGCGAAAGCGCGGTCAATGCGCTCGAGCGTTGGGCGCAGGCGCTCGTTAGTCCACGTGAACAGGCGCCCGTTTAGGTGTATCTCCTCGACCGCCACCGCACCAAGAAAACGGCCGAAGCGACGCATACACCGTCAATCCAGCCTGTCGTTGTTCTTATCCGCCGCGCGATAGATCATGTTGAAGTCCCCGCAAATGAGCCAGGGACCCAGGAGCGACAAGCGGAGAGCCGCGAGCTCGTTAAGAAAAGCCTGCTGGACATTAGCCTCCCGCGGCCCATAGATGACGGTGATCCACCAGACCAACCTTGAATCACAGGGACACCTGTGACGCCGACCAGGTCGTCCGTCCTCCAGCCGAGGAGCACTCCACGGGCGCTATTTATAGCAGGCAGGCAGGCATACTCAAACGATGTTCCACAACAGGATCACTCCACGGGCGCTATTTATAGCAGGCAGGCAGGCATACTCAAACGATGTTCCACAACAGGATCATGAGCTCTCTCTTTGTCTCACACGGTCACACATATTCTTCTCTCTCCTTGAACCTTTACTTTTTCTGACCAAGCTACGAGTGCTTCTGTAGGCTGCAGGCAACTCTGCTAGACTGCGAAATCACCATGCCAGGCTCTCTTTCCTCCACGCAGAAGTCTATGCGGTTCTGCGAGGTCAACGATCATTAGCCTGTTCCGGACGCCGTATCGTATCGTGGATTATTTACTGCTGGCTGGTTTGGTGTGAGAAAAAAATACTGTTTTCGACTGGAAATTTACGATCGTTTACGATCAAGCGAACAGGCTGGCAATTGGCGCTGGTCTTTAGCTCGAGAGAATGAGTTTATATTAATAGCAATATCTGGTTCCATGAAAGCTAATAAGTTATACTCCATAGTTTTATGCGATTGAGAGTCAAGAAATGTGTTGAGACAACTTTTGGAAAATGGCTACTTATATCATGCGTCGACGTAAAAATGGCATGCTATGGAATGAGGTTTGCTTCTCTGTAATATAATATTGCTTCTTGAGCACCACTGGGTATAGTCAGCTTTTGCTATCGCCCTGTTCATTTGGACTTGTTTGACTGATAAGTTATGGCTGAAAGTATTGTTGGCTGATTTGATTTGAGAGAGAAAAATATTATTTATTGACTGAAAAAGTATGGCTTATAAGTCAAACAAGCTCAAACGAACATGACGTATATAATCTTGGTTCCAATCGTGTATGACTGCGAGAGGGAGAGAACAATGCAATGTTTATTGATGGACTATACGGCACAATTTGTGAATGATAGGCCGTGAGTCGTTGCATCTGTGTCACTCTATTTCACCGTGTCACATCATTTTTACTTCAGCAAACGTTGGAATGTGATGTTTATTGCAGCCAGCTTAGGGTATGTTTAGTTGGGGAGACGAAAATTTTTGGGTATCATATTGAATATGTCGGAAGGATGTCGGGAGAGGTTTTTGATACTAATAAAAAAACAAATTACAAAACCCATCAGGAAACTGCGAGAAATCTAATGATACTAATTAATCGGCCATTAGCACATGTGGGTTACTGTAGCACTTAAGGCTTTTCATGGACTAATTAGGCTTAAAAGATTCGTCTCGCGATTTTGCCAAAAACTGTACAATTAATTTTTTTTTCGTCTACATTTAATACTCCATACATATGTCCAAACATACTTTTTTTACTGTAGGAGGCAAAATTTTTTGAAAACTAAACACGCCCTTACTATAGCCGAAGTACAAAACTCCTTCACAACTTGGTACCTTGTTTTTTAGTGGGTTGTAGATTACATGAAAATTCAGGGCCAGAACAATCGTGGCGTAAAAGCGTTAGCAAATAATATTAAATGATTGTGCTATCTCTGTTCTTAAAAAAAATGGAAGTACCGTTTCTCCGCGTCTCAAATATCCCAAGCTTATAACTAATAAATATATAATAAAAGCTACTTACAATACTGTAACACAGTAAGTATCAGTAAATTAATTATGAAATATATTTTTATAATACTATAGAAATCATTTGAAAATATAAATGTTGATATTTTTTATAAGTCTAGTTAAATTTAAATTTAGACTATATAGACAAACGGCATTTGATAAGGCAGTCCTGGACAGCTGCAGATGCTGGCCGCAGATCCCAGCCCAGAATCCAGAGTCCGGACAAAGCCAGTTTTCCTGATTGGAAAACCGCTGGCTGTTGACTGTTGAGTAGATCCCTGCTTGTATATGATCATGAACTATAAATTAATATAGTATTTTTCTCTAATACTGAATCAACGAACGATAAATAATTCAGAATTATTTACGACTCCAGATGCACACGCACACAACAAGCCTCAAAAGGGCCCGTCACGCCTTTCGCCTTCCCTTCCCGCGAGAGAAAAATTCCTTATACACGTTATATTTTTTCCGTTTTAAAAAAAGCAAGCGGAAAAGGCACTTTTACCCCTGCGGGCAGCTTGTCCGTCCGCAGTAGTAGTAGCGAAGCACTGGTTGTTGGTAGGTGCACGCACCCCACCCCCTCCCCCTCCTTCTGCCGTCCTCGATCTCGTCTCCTCCTCCTCCCCACCCAATCCCTCGCGGCGGGCGGGGGAGGAAGCGAGCGACGATGGCGGCGCTGGAGGCGGCGAGGTCGTGGGCGGGCTCCGTCATCCCGCCGGAGCTCGCCGCCGCCGCGGGGGGAGACCCGCTCGCCGCGCTGGCGGCCACCGCCGCGGCCCTCGTCGCGGGGCTGCTTATCCTCGCCGTCTGGTTCCGATCCGGTGGCGGGGCGCCGTCCAAGCCGGTCGCCACGCCGGTACGCCCGCCGCCGGTCAAGGTGGACGCCGACGCCGACGTGGACGACGGCCGGAAGCGCGTCACCATCTTCTTCGGCACGCAGACCGGCACTGCCGAGGGATTCGCCAAGGTCGCTGCCCGATCAGATCCACCGGGATGCTCGCCTGCGTTTAGTCTTGTTTGTTCCTCTGCCTGTTTGTTTGACTCAATGCGTTTATGTTCTCATCAGTCCATGGCGGAGGAGGCGAGGGCGCGGTACGAGAAGGCCGTGTTCAAAGTGGTGGATCTGGTAATTTTGCATGATCTATATGCGTACCTGTGTGTGTTCTAGGCTAGCTCGGGCCCCGTGCTGGAGCTTGAGAGATTTGTGGGACGTGTGCAGGATGACTATGCTCAGGAGGACGAGGAATACGAGGAGAAGCTGAAGAAGGAAACTGTGGTGCTGTTCTTCTTAGCAACGTGAGTTACCCTCTGTGTGCTGATTCGCCCATTAGTGAATTGCGCCCTTTGTCGCTTGCGCCTTATTCCATGACCCACCTGCCTTTTGTTGGAGCTCAACGCAAGCTGCATGGATTGGTGAATTGCGGCTTTTGTCGGTGAATTGCGGCTTTTGTCGCTTGCGCCTTGATTCCATTGTTGATAATTCACCTGTATTTTGTTGTCAAGCTCAAGCGAACTTTGCGGATGGCTAGCTTCCGCTGTTTGTCGCTTGCTGCTAAATTCCATAGTCGATAATCCAACTATCGTGGATTGGTGAATTGCTCTTTTTTTGTGTGCTCTAGTAGCTAGTTACACAATCCACCTGCCTTATTTTGTTAAGCTTAATTTCTGTGTAGATTGGCTAAGCACCTTTATTGGTCACTCCTTAATTAGGAATCCAGCTGCCTTGTGAAGTTCGAATGTCTAGTCCTTTTACTTGGTGTGCCTTCGAAAAAACTGTCTGAGGTAAAAAAAACTTATGTTTGTACACATAGCTTTAATCATCCACTGATGACATGAAAATTTAATGTAATTGTCCACTGATAACGCGTAGTTTAATGATACAGGCGTTCATTTTATCAGAATTGGAATTGCTTTGCTGTTTGTTCTGTGGAGAATTGGCTCCATTTATCTTGGCTGCGTTCTAATAGACAGCTTGATTTTATCATAGTACAACCTTATTTTCATTGATGATACAGTAACTAGCTTGGGTAAAATTTCCTTCCTTCTCCATGATTGATGAACAAGCAATATTGTTTGTTATGAATTACACAGTCTATCTCTTTTAGTTAAAATATTTCATCTGTATTTTGTGGCAAATTATATTCATGGTATGCAGATATGGGGACGGAGAGCCAACTGATAACGCAGCAAGATTCTACAAATGGTTTACTGAGGTTTGTGAAGTCTCCGTAGTTGGGATATGTTGACTTCTGTTACACTCCTGACCTCTTTTCAATGCCTGAAAACAGGGAAAAGAGAAGGAAGTTTGGCTGAAGGATCTTAAATATGGTATTTTTGGCCTTGGAAACAGGCAATATGAACATTTTAATAAGGTAAACACACAGAATTGCATGTTATTGTTATTTGGATGAAAGCTGGTTACTGTTGAGTGTTTTGGTTATTGATTATGCACATGGAAAATGCAGGTTGCAAAGGTGGTAGATGAGCTACTAGAAGAGCAGGGTAAGTAAATTACACTAGTTCCTATGGGAAAAGTTGAAACAAGTAGATAGCATTAAGGGACATTCTCAAATCTCAACATAGTTGATTTTTGTTTCAAGGTTAAAACTTTTAGGATTTTTTACCCATTATGGTGCTATGGTAATGATAGAAATCATCATACATTCTTTTCCCTTGTAGCGATCAAATTTATTTTCACATGAGGATCTGTTGTGCTAAATGCATGCATTTTTTCCCATTAGCTGCCATGGTATGTCCTTCATGATGTAGGGTTTCATGATTCATGATTATGGTATTTGATTTTGTTGTCATGGCTTCCAATTTCTTGTGTATCTAGGTGGGAAACGTCTTGTTCCTGTTGGCCTTGGAGATGATGATCAGTGCATTGAGGATGATTTCACTGCATGGTACAAAAGCTACAATGACGTATATAATCTGCTGTGCATTACTTTGCCGTGGTAGATATCTACCATGTGGATTGTAGATACAAAGTCGTGGTGGACTGGTGGGTAGTGCCCATCTAGCTTGTTGCCACAAAAACCAAATCCATGCTTGAGTTCTAATTTGGGGTGTTGATTGATTCTTTATGTTGACACAGAACAAAAGTATCATTGTGCTACCTTTTTTCCTATCTAGATTGGGGAAATAATGTCCTTACTATGTGTTGCGTATATTTGGTACATAAATCACTTCAACTTCCATTTTTTTCTCAATAATTTGTCTTCAGACTATAATCGTGCAAAATATCATATGTTTGTTGAGATAAGTATACTGATGATGCTTTAATGACTTCTGAAAAACTCAGATAGTCTAATTAGTTGCTTAGTAATGGATTTTTGAAACACCTTCCATTTTGCCATTTATGAACATATCAACCATTTGATGAAACTTTTTTTTAGAATCATAGCAGGAAAAAAAAGATTTGGCAAATGGTTATTAGACTAGAGAATACCAAAATAGCAGTGAGCATACCCATGTTTAATATATGTGAGCATTAAATAAACAGATGGTAATGTATTAGTTCTGACAATCTATGCAATTTGACACTATTTTAGCTTATATATTTTGATATATGCCTTAAAATTATAGCAGTGAGCATACCCATGTTTAATGCTGCAAAAGCGTTACATGACCATTTGAATATTTAATGCACCCAAGAAAGCATTTTGTCTGTGTTTTCTATACTGAAATAAAAATTTTGTAATTTATTATGTTTGTTATGTTCTATTATGTTAGAAATAATCAGCTGCTGCAGTACAGTAGCAGCCCCACCATGCCATATCCTGTCTGTCTAGTGACAGCAGTAGGCAGTAGTGGTAGTGTATGATTGTATGGCCTGGTAGTTGGTAGTAGTAAGTAATGACCTCATGTACACTGACTCTGATAGATGGAGTAGAAGCATGGGCGGATTCAAGGGTATTCCCGGGGAATACCCAACTTTTTTGGGACACCTTTAAGTATATATGTGTATTTGTAATGTTTTTGGTATTGCTGCTTGAGTGAGAATCATATATTCCTTATTGTTTTTTTTGTAGGAAAGAACTAGTGTGGCCAGAGTTAGATCAATTGCTCCGCGACGAGGATGACACAACTGGTGCATCGACTCCATATACTGCTGCTATTCCTGAATACAGAGTTGTTTTCATTGATAAATCTGACCTGTCATTCCAAGATAGATCATGGACACTAGCCAACGGTACTGGTGTGATTGATATTCAACACCCTTGCAGGTATTTGGACGCCAGAACAATTTGCTAACAACTTCCTTTTTGCCATTAAAAATTTTCTTTACAATAATATTATTAATTGCTAGGGCTAATGTTGCTGTTCGGAAGGAGCTGCACAAACCAGCTTCAGATCGCTCTTGTATCCATCTTGAGTTCGACATTTCTGGCACTGGTCTTGTGTAAGTTTCCTGATCTGCATATTCCTTTTCCTCTTATATTCCTTTATTTCAGTCTTGATCCTATCTATGTTCCACTGGTTCCCCTGTGAAAAGGATGCTCATTTTTTTTTCTTTGCTAGGGACATGCTACATTTCCATTGGGTATTATTCAATATATTCGTAGTATTAAAATCTTGTACTTATGTACATAGCTCAGGCTACTAATGGGGTGTTTGGTTTGATGAATGGAGTGATCCATCACCGAACTCATGATATTATTGTTTGGTTTGGGAATGGAATGGGTTGATCAATCACCACCTCATGGCTCATATGCACGTCATTGGGATTGAGTCCTCTCATCACATTTTATGGGACAAACTCATGATGAACCACTCTCCATGTAGGATGAGGTGATCCTTCTAACCAAACATCCCCTGAGTACAGGTCCTATGCCAGAATATTCATTATGACTTGTGAGCATGATTCAGGCTACTGCAGATAACCTAAATAATTTGCACTACAACACATCAGCAGAACCTCACTTGGTCCTTTAATATTTTTCACCAATAAACTAGGAAATCTTTCGGTTTCATGAATTGGGAACGACTCAGATGAATTTGTGGTACCACAGGAATGACATATTCCATGTATTGAGATTAGCGATAAGTCGAGATGCAAGTTCCACTTATTTTGGGTCATTGGGTCGATCCAGAACTTGCTAAAATGAACTAAAAGGTTGGGACGACACCTAATTAATTTAGGGGAAGAAATGAATTAATTTAGGCCTTAGGGTACCCACTTGCACCCTTGGAGATAAAAGGTTCCTAAACAGAGCATTTATTCGTGTTAATCTTGAATCTCTCATACGTAGGAATGACTTGGATCAAAGTGCAAAATATAGCATGAATAGCTTGTTACCATCCAACTTCTGCCTTATTTTTGTAACTGGATTAGGTGATATCGGCCAGCCAAGAATGGAATTAATGTACTTTCATGGTTTCTGGCATCATTTACACAATCAAGTAGCAAAGGAACATATTGGATTCTGGTAGATTGGCGATTGGTTTATGCGCCAAACTGTGGCATGATTAGGATGATGAGCTCTAATCATGTGAATAATGTTGTTATTCGGTACCATGGCAGTCAGGTTGATGTCAACATGACAAAAAGCAGATCCTATAATGTTTTCAGTTGGTTGACTAACTTATTCACTGGCTTATTAAATCATTTTATTTTCTTCTGTTTGATTGCATTGAGGTGACAGTTTAGTCACAATTGTTCCACAAAACTCAAGATGAAAGAAGCAGCCATGTACTTATTTGAATACAACAAGAAGAATGCCTTTTAGTCCTAGGCAAGTTGGGGTAGGTTGGAAATGAATTGCCCATGTACTTCTTTGATTACTGTTCAACAGGACAAAACTCAAAACCCAGTACTTGTGCTACATCAAACAGTTTATCTTTGTACCGATTGTTGCATAATGCTTTGTATTCTAAATTTATTATCAACATTGTCCAGAGAATTCTGTTCAAGGTGTGAGTACTAGGATCCCCCCTAATCTATAAAGACTACAACATATCTGACATTTTGAATTCTTGTTTCAGGTATGAAACCGGAGATCATGTTGGTGTATATGCAGAAAATTCTGTTGAGACTCTGGAGGAGGCTGAAAGGCTACTTGACCTTTCTCCAGATACATTCTTCTCCATCCATGCAGATGCAGAAGATGGATCTCCTCGTAAAGGAGGAGGTTCCTTGGCCCCACCTTTCCCATCTCCATGTACCTTGCGGACTGCGCTTCTACGATATGCTGATCTACTCAATCCACCGAAGAAGGTCCACATGATTTCTAAGAATTTTCCTTCTTTCTATTTTTCTTGTGATCATTTGACCAATCTTTGAATGATGTAATCATCTCAGGCTGCTTTGCTTGCTTTAGCTTCTCACGCATCTGATCCAGCTGAAGCTGAACGACTTAGATTCTTGGCTTCTCCCGCTGGAAAGGTTGTCATCCTTTCAGAATCTTTATATTATGCCATTTAAAGTGGATTTTTCTCCTTTGCTGACTAATAGAATTGTATGTAGGATGAGTATTCTCAATGGATAACTGCTAGTCAGAGGAGCCTTATTGAAGTTATGGCTGCATTCCCTTCAGCTAAGCCACCACTGGGAGTGTTTTTTGCAGCAATAGCTCCTCGTCTGCAACCGCGATACTACTCAATTTCATCATCTCCAAAGTAAGTATATATTTTTTAACTATCAGTGTTCATTTCCTCTGTTTGCAGCCTTTACCTACAAGTTTCAAACAGTACATCTGCAATATTTTCCTTTTTGGAGAGAGGGGGGGGGGGGGGGGGTTCATGTCACAAGAAGATGGTTAGGGGGAATGCCATGTGTGCCTTGCTAGAGCTAGTTTTCAAGTCTCTACCTTTGTTTGATTTCTTCCACCATGAAATTATTTAAATTTTAAACTTCAGGCACCAGTTAAGCTTAAGATGTTGTGAGTTTCCATATGTGATAATATTGGACTGTCTTGTTCATATTGGTGTGGCATATTATGCTTGAGGTGGTGGTATGTACCTTCCATTAGGGAGGCCTCTTGACAACTTATAAATGTCTCTGCAGGATGGCTCCCTCCAGAATTCATGTAACATGTGCATTAGTTTATGGCCCTTCACCAACAGGAAGGATCCACCAAGGAGTTTGTTCAACATGGATGAAGGTAGGCTCTTGAAAAAAATCCTTGTTTGGGCATTAAGCTCCTGGATTACCAGCAATAACGAAGTTTCCAACAGTCTGATTTATTATTTCTATGATTTGATCATATGCTTGGCAGAATACAATTCCTCTGGAATATAGCGAAGAATGCAGCTGGGCTCCCATCTTTGTGAGGCAGTCAAATTTCAAATTACCTGCTGACCCGTCCACTCCGATTATCATGATTGGTCCTGGGACAGGGCTGGCTCCTTTTAGAGGCTTCTTGCAGGTTTGTTTTGCCAAGAATCCAGTGGGTGTATATTTGCAAGTCTGCTTGAGAGTACCTAGACCCTAGTTTAACTTATCCTTCCACTCACTCTTGGCAGGAAAGGTTAGCACTGAAACAGTCTGGAGCAGAACTGGGCACTTCGATCCTTTTCTTTGGATGCAGGAACCGTAACATGGTAAGAATCGCCGGTTATGACACAATTCCTTGTGTTATTGTTGTGTTTCTCAGCAAATATTGATGGAATTCAATCTGAATTACCACCCTTCAGGACTACATATATGAAGATGAGTTGCAAACTTTCCTTGAGGAGGGGGCGCTTTCTGAGCTAATTGTCGCATTCTCTCGGGAAGGGCCAGTGAAAGAATATGTGCAGCATAAGATGGTGGAGAAGGTCAGATACAACATACACTCTTCCTTAATATACTGTTACTTCTCGAGCGTTTCAAATATTCAATGTCCACTGGAAGGTTTGCTCAACTAGATACTTCTTTTTGTTACCAGGCCACAGAAATTTGGAACATCATCTCACATGGTGGTTACTTGTATGTTTGCGGTGATGCCAAGGGAATGGCTAGAGATGTACACAGAATGCTTCATACAATAGTCCAAGAGCAGGTAGATAACAACCACAATTCATCGTCTAATAGATGGCTATAAACTTTACTATGTTGTTTGTAACGTCTCATTTGTGTTTCACTTCAGGGATCTTTGGATAGCTCCAAAACCGAGAGCTATGTAAAGAGCCTGCAGATGGAAGGCAGGTACCTCCGTGATGTATGGTGACACATCACCCCCAATCAGCCATAGCTGTAGCGTTTGGAAGTAAAGCTGGCTTTGCGTGTATATGCCAACCCAGTCGTCAGCTTTGGAAATGAAGCGTGCCATTGATTATATACTGAAATGAGTTGATCAGTGTAATTCTTTGACATCTAGCTATTTATTATTATATGAGATGGGAGGAACTGAGGGAGAATAAGTGCTGTTGTAGATTTGTAGAACTTAAAAAATTTGTGTATCCCTGACAAGTTTGTAGCCAAGGGGATACATCATACAGTTTGAGATGAGGACATTATGTATACTTAGTATTTTAGAAGGCCACTGAAAACAAATTTTGCATCTGTTTATTTAAAGCTTGTGCTTCTATCATGCTATCCGTTGTTGGCAGTCTACATCTTTGTACAACGACAATGTTGCATGGAAGGTGCAGCTGCAGCATCAGTAGGGATGCTAGTTCTAATTATTTTGGGTTGTTTGGTTGACCAGGATGCAAGTTCTAATTATTTGGGTTGTTGGGTCGACCAAAAAATTTGCTGAAATTGCATTAGAATTGTATTTCACGGATTTTGATTGAGAAAATATAAACTAGAATAATATTTGACATTAATGAGTTAGCTAACTAAAAAATCTCCATTTGATGGTTGTAATAGAGTTCATTGTTTGTTTTTTGTGTTTCGGCTAAAATCGAACTTGCCCAGTACAACTGTTAAAAGTGGTTACTCTAGGTCAATTGGGAGGGAGAGGGATTTAACCCTAAGCCTGTCACAATAGACGAGGTCAATTGGGTGGGAGAGGGATATAATCCGAAGCCTTGTAATATAATAATGGAAAAGGCAAGACAATATTTGTCAACCACTCGCTCCTCTTAACACCCTAGTTTCTCTCTTTTATTTACTTCCCCCTCAAATTCCCCTGTCATCGCAATTCTTATCATATCCATTCATGGGATCCTGAACATGGTATTTCCTAAAACCCATCCAAAAATAAGGGGTCATTTTAGCTCTACTGTAAGCCAATTTTTTTTTAAGTTTGATCAAGTTTATGAAAAGAAGATCAACATTTATGATGCCAAACATATATATTATGGAAGTACATTTCTCAATAAATATAACAATACTTATTCATTATAATAAATATTGATATATTTCTTATAAACTTGGTGACTCGAAATTATTTGACTCAGAACAAAATGATAGTGTTTTTTTTCCTTTTCGTTTTCTTTCGGGAGAGCAGTCCACAGTGCGCTTAGTGTTTTTTTTAGCAACACAATGCGCTTAGTTAGAGCAGCGAGCATGCCACGGGCCGACTGCATCTGAATCCACACACACTAAGCCCTCAGAAATATCTAGTGGGCTTTCCGTGACTGGTCTTGTGGGCTCGATTCGAGAAATGGGCTGTACACGACATTCGATCGGCAATGACCACGGCCCGTGCGTCCGTGCCACACACACTGACAGTCTAATACGATGTGTCAGGCTGCCCACGGTCGTCGTGTACGTTTAGGCTCGTTTGGTTTATAAGTCGTATTTTTTCAATCAACGAATCGTATTTTTTTTACATTAAATCAGCCAACAGTATTTTTAACCAGAGCTTATCAGCCAAATAAGCCCAAACGAACAGGGCTCCGAACCTTTTGTTTTTGGACAAATTTTGGTCCCTGCTGCTGACCAAGATCTGCTTACGGGCAAACCGTATGCACTGATTTGGTTCAAGAAGGATGCATATTGTCCGGGCCCTATTGTCTGTGGCAGCACTCTGCACTCTGCACTGCCGCTTCCCGAGTCCTTCCACATGGTGAGACAAACAGGGTGCACGACTACAGAGTACAGACCGACAACGCAAGGCCGGTGTGATGCATGCGCTGATGTCGCCGATGGAGACACTTGTGAGCGCGCCGAATCGGTTCTGTTCCAAGAAAGTCATAGCAAGCCGTTACGGTGTTACTGGCCTGCGGCCTGCCAGGATGAGCTCTGAAGAAGAATGCACAGACTACTTTTTTTTCCTGTCATGCGTTGAATTCGTTGGCACAGTGCAGGTGCCTGAGAGCCTGAAACCTTGGCTATGTTCAGGGTTCAACGCAGGAATTTTACACGAATCTCGTAGGAATTTCACGAGAAAAACTGATTTTTTTTCCGCAATCAAACAGGCCCTCGGAGTTCAGACACAGAGGAAACTTGACAACAGGTGCTTGCTACACGCGCTTGTCCACATCTCCTCGCGTTTTCCCTCCCTGTAGTCTCTCTTCTACGGAGTACGTACAAGGGAGGAGGCCGCAGGCATGTGAGTGTGACCTTGTGAGGTACGGGAGATGGCGCAAATAGGATCAGGAATATACGTACGTGCCCGGCATGCATGGCGTCCATCGATGCCCGCAAATGTGCAGCACACTTCACGCGCGCGCACGCACGGTCAAAGACTGACAGATTGTTTATGCCAAAACTTATCAGAGCTGCATGCAGCTACATAATCATCGTTGACTGTCGGCGCTTCCGTTTACTTTCGCCTTCAGACGGGACCAATGGGATTTTCACCTCCGAGCTTTCATTCGTACTCCAGATGGTTGTGGCAAAAAGAATCATATATGCATGTGTTTTTATATTATACTATACCTCACAAAAAGAATAGAATAATTAATACACACATTTTGTCGCCATCCATGTACCACCATCTTCTTCGGCACATGCGTGGTAGAGCGTCGCTACCAAAAAATCATCTATATGCTAATATGCATGAGCATGAGTCAGCTTGCAGGCGTGTTCTCATTCGCTTCCTCTCGCGTACGGTATAGCACGTACTCCCTCTAAAACCTCTAAAATAATAGAAGTTGTTCTCGCTTCCGAAGAAATCGGTTTTTTTAATTTTAACTAATTATATATAAAAGAATATTGATATTTATAATACATAATTAGTATATCTATCCCTAATACTAAAGAGTCAAAATTTCTGACCACTTTAGATTTTCGTTCAACCTATTGGCTTCGGTCATCAGCTTTATTAAGAAAAAAAATACTCCCTCATATACCCGGGTCCACATCCGGCTTCCGTGATTTATTTCCCTGTCCACACGTCCACGACTAGGGCAACTGCAGCCGCCCTAAGCACCGGTGCCCAAGTTTCCGATTCGTCGGGCACTTTGCTGAGACCAGGTCACCATGGTCTGTGAGTTCCATGGCTTCCACGTTGCTGGGCCAGGATCAGCAGCAACTCTCGTGGCGCCTAGGCCAATCGGCCCTCTCATCAGACTTACGTTTGCTGGACAGAAGGGTCAGGACCTCAGGTACGTAGTGTTTCTTTCGTTTTTTCACAACAGGGCTTTTTATCCGGCCGGTCACACATCTAAACTTTCGTGGACTTTTTTCACAGGAGTTCATCCGAAAGAACGATCTACTGCTGGTTGAAAGCAACCTTATGGATTGAAGAGGAATCTACTGTATTCTGGGATGTCTTGAAAGAACAAATCATCTGGTGCTCGCATATATAATAAGCAACAAGGTAATTTGCATCTTAAAAACAAATTTACTAGCAGCCTGTTCATTTGGCTGTGGCTTGTCGTAAACGATCGTAAGTTTCCAGCCGGGACAGTATTTCTCTCTCACACAAACCAGCCAGCAGTACTTCTTTACGAACCAGCAACGATACGAACCAGCCAACCGAACAGGCTGTAGATGATCGTATGCATAAGCTCATGTTTATAACACCTTTTTTCATGCTTTTATTTTCTTTCCTCATTAATTTAACATATATACGTGCAAGTCTGAGGCGAGCACGGACACCATCGGTGATGGCTTCGCGTCTACACCAACAGCGCTGCCAGGGCACGGTGGCGAACCCAGACGCCATCAACAATGGCATCATAGCTACACCAACGACACCGCTGCATTGAGGTGACGATGTAGGATGACGCCAGCGAGCGATTCCATCCACTACGACACTATGCGTCGTTCTGCACCGGCAAGGCAGGCGGCTCTAATGTGGCTCCATCTGACAACGACAAAGGCGGACGATCGTTTTTTTATGAATATTCAATAACTTATTTCGCATGGAGCCACCCTAATTTTTCATCCAACTTTACCCTACTAATATTTTCCGTTCACACCTACTAGCCCGAGTCCAAATCCGATGTGAATCCATACTGGATCTATCACCTCCAAGGCATAGGCACGACGCACATCCACCTCCAATAGCAAATCTGCGAGACACTCAATCTTTTTTCATTTCCGTTTCTTTATTTCCTTTTTGTTCAGCTTGCTGATTGGCTCGGCTTCTATTTGCGTTTCCTTTTTTTGTTTACGTTTTTTCCTGTCCTGTATGTGATTGGCTCAGTTTCTATTTTCTGATCTTGGTTTTCCTGTTTTCAATCTTTTTTGTTGTTCTTGATTTTTTAGTCTGATTTTTTACTCGTTCTTTCCCTACAATGTTTTTTCTCGTATAAATATAAAAAACAAATAATATATATAATGTTATAGACTTTTGAACAATTGATCTTTGCCTATTCCTATCTCTAAGAAACAAAAAAATCATTATTAAGTTGTTGATGCAGTTTTGATTAGACACGAAACTTATATTCTTATTAAAATCTAGATTAGTTAATGGTCCAACTAATCAAACAGTGAATTGAAATCTTAAACAGTTTATTGTCTAATTCAGTTTAAATAAATATAAGAGCTGATATATGAAAATTCGAGAGAGGTCTCCCTTTATAATCATGGGAGAACATACCGATGCTTGACATGTCCACAACTATCTCCTTCCGACTTTAATCGAATATGATAACTTATATATTTCTATGGGTTCTCAAAGAAAGTCACATAGCTCAATATATAAGTCACAAAAAAGGGCTCAATATATAAGTGTAACACCATATGAATAGTATGGAAATTAAAGTTATAATATATTTACGTCTAAATATTCTTGTGCTTTGCAACGGGAGAAAAAAAAAGATCTATCAAGAATTTTTTTGGTTGGATACCGGCTTAATAGGACATTGTCATATTATTGCCAACATTAACTTATATTATGGATGTCATGATGATCATGGATAAAATATAGTCATATCGCATGAACGACCGATTGTTTTGCTTTTCTCCCGTTGTAATGCACGGGCACATTTTGCTAGTTTAGACAAATCGTTGAATATACTTTCATAATAAACTTATGTAGAGATACAAATTTACACGTATTTTCTATGAACCTAGTCAAAGTTAAGAAAGTTTAACCTACACACATCCTATAACGACTTGGGACGGAGGGAGTACATGCAGACACAGCCCGGCCCGGTCTGCGACTTGCAACGAGCATGCATGCAGAAGGGCAGAGCACACACATTTGACGACACACTGTTATGGCCTCCAAAGTCAAGTCTCGGCTTTCCGAAGTATTCTGCCGTAGTTTGCGACCTTCTCTCTCTATATATATATAAACTTTACCTAAAAAATATAGTATATTTCCACTTAAAAACCTGAGCAAGCGGTGGCCGGCACCTGCAGCTAGCAGATTGGTGTTCAGTACACAAGCTACATGCATATCTACACAGCAGGGTACGGGCGGGAGGGGCTAGTCTGTGAGTGAGTGATGCTGGGCATCGCGTGCAGGCGCTGGGCTTTATTTCCGGCCGGGCACCGCGCGGCAGGCATATTGTAAGCTGTGAGCTCGGTTGGCACGTACGGGAAGCAAAGGCGATCAGGCTGCTGAGGTGTTGCGTTGCGAGCATATCCCTTCTTGGCCTTCGCTTGAGGATCACACTCGCGGATCAGAATCGGAGTAGTTAAACGCCCGGCAAGGAATGATCGGCCGCCATGAGAGTACACTGTATTGGCAGGCAGCTTTAGCTTTATCTAGCTAGCTCCATCCGTGATCCGTCCCTATCGTCTGCGGGTCGATCGTTCCCTGGTAACGTGCCCCCTGCCAGAGGATTTGTGTCCGTGTGGTTATCGTTATCCGCCCGTAGGACACCTACTTTGGGCCTTGCCCACGCTCGGATAGTGGCTTCATCATGCCACACACACAAAGAATCTAACTTGGAAGGAAGAGAACAAAAAAAATAGTAACATACAAGGTGGCAGCAGTACTTGCACGGATAAATTTACCGTAGGACACTCTTCAGTGGTGGTATTTGTTGATAAATACTACTAGAAGGCATTTTCTCAGAATATAACAAATATAATGGTAAACTACCGGAAACATTAGTGACCAATATGGATGATGAGACAAAATTCTAGGAACAAGGAATGGGTCGCGGCACCACCCTGATTGCTATCAACACTAAGTTGAGCTAACAAATCATTAACATCTATCAAGTTAGTTGCGATAGAATGTCCAATGTAAAAGGGCAGGGCTAGAATGAATTGATTTCTCGTGGGATTCTTTATGTACTCCTTATCACTTGTGTAACAATAATAATCATGCGTGTGTGCTTCATTCATTCCAAATTATAAGTCATTCTAAAAATCTTAGAGAGTTAAAGCATCTCAAATGTGTACTCCTCTTCTTCCCCGCCCTCTACCACACACGAGGCCAGCGAGCCCATGGCGTGGCTAGCCGGGGCGGGGCAGCCCGGGTAGGCACAATGAACCTGCACGGATGCGAGCTTCTTCAGCATAGATTGAAGCGTAGACATTGTTTCTTCTTTAGAAACGACTTCTTAGTTTTTGTCCTTCTCTCCTCAATAAATATATTGTCATATCAGCAAAGTTCAATAAATAGACATAGAAAGTATGGCAGTGTCTGTGTTGGGAGTGTCCTTGGTGGCAGACGAAATGGAAAGCTGCACAATATGAAAGGTTGTAGAAGCATGGCATGAACTAGCACAAAATTTAAGTGATGGATTTTTATTGATGACTTCTATAGCTACATAAAAGAAGACATATTTCTTTACAAACCCATAATTTGAGGAAGGGCACGTGCCTCCGCTCCTTGTCTACTGGGTCAAACAAGGATCTGCCCCCTCTTTGTATCCCTACTTAAAGCAGACAACACTGAAGCTACATGTACTCTGAGCCAACCCATCATAACTTTAGTTAAACAAGAAACGATATATGTATATTAAAGTTACTGAGCTCCAATCTCTTCCCACTCGTGATGGCGAGACCAAGGAGAAAAGTGAATTTATTGTGGGACAAATTTTGTCGGGTATCGATATTAGGGATACCAAAAGCAAGGAAGTTAGCGCCCACGCTGACTTTCCCGGATGGCTCGAGACGTATTAAAAGGTCTCGCCAGACCCCAAGGTCGCGGGCTCCGTCTCGCCCGACCTCGAGGCCGCGGGCTCCGTCTCGTCCGACCCCAAGGACGTAGGTTCTATCTCGCCCAAGGCCGCAGGTTCCGTCTCGTCCGACCTCGAGGCCGCGGGCTCCATCTCGCCCGACCCCTTGGGTCTAGGCTCCGTCTTGCCTGGCCTTGAGGCCGCGGGCTCCGTCTCGCCTGACCCCTTGGGTGCGGGCTCCGTCTTGCCCACCCCCAAGGACGTGGTTTTTGTCTCGCCCAAGGTCGCATGCTCTGTCTCATCTGACGGGGACCGATACAGTCGCCAACCACTCCAGGTCCGAGCGTATGGGCCTGGGTCAAAACTCTGACGCTAGAAAAGAGGCTGGCACGCTTCGATGTAACTCGTGACCATGACGGGCCATGCCTCGAGATTCACATCAAGAACAGTGTCGGGCGTGCCGGTGCTGTTCTGCCTAATCCTCGTACGGACGCTGACAGGCGTGTCAGTTCACCACGACGTCCGTCGGGATAGAGTGGAACGCCATGACCTGCAGATGACGCCTGCGCATGGCGCTAGTGACGAACAGGGCCGCGACATGGAGCCATCCCTATTGACATCTACAGGATTGGTAGGACCCGCATAAAGGAGAAGAAGGACCCGACAACCCTGAAAGCCTTCTTCTCTCTCGTTCTTCTCCTTTTCCTCCTCTGTAACCTGCGCTTTCCCTTTGCCTATAAAAGGGGAAGCAGGGCACCCTATGAAAAGGGAGATCTGGACACAAGAGCATGACATGAGCACACGGTTAAGCGACAAGCGAGCTCTCAGCACCTGTTCACTCCTTCCACCAGGGACTTGGGATCCTCTCCCTCTCTTGCCTGTTTGTAACCCCTACTGCAAACCAAGTGCCGGTAACACAAGCAACAGCTAATTGGACGTAGGGACGCTTCGTCCGAATCAGTGTAAACACTTGTGTCCTCCGAGCACACCATCCGAGTCAGACGCACAAATACAAATTTACTCATCGGTGGTTCAAAAACACCGACAAATTTCAAATGCTAGAAGTGCACTTATTTTGAGATAAAGGGAGTATATATGTTAGATGTAGGTAAACATGATCATATGTTAGGACAATCCTAATGCTAGAAACCACAAATAGTTTCTATACATATTAATTTATGTACACAATACACATACAAACTATGTTCTCAATGGATAGTTTCTACAAAATAATCTTTTGATCAATCATATATCTTCTTTCTCCCTCATCTAACTATAATCACATCTCTTCATGTCTTGGTTCCTGTGTATACATAGTTTCTTATGAAGGAACCATGTCCTCCTCCTCCTCCTCTCTCTCTCTCTTCATCAGTAAATTGCTCGCCACATCAGCAAGATGCTTAGATGGCAGAGTAATTAATACTCGTAGAAACTATGATTCTACGATGTGAGTGCCCTTAGACGTAGGTAGACACGAGAATGGCGAGGAAGAAGGACAAGCATACAATAGGGTAAAAAGCAATGATTGTCTAATGGGTAATTTAGTGGACTAAAATCTCAAACCTTCTAGTTGACTACATATGGTGTTCATATGATATTGTTTGGACCCTATGGTCTAAAGTTTGATCACTTTAGCTCTTAAGTTTCCAAACAGGCGGTCTAAAGTGTGATGTCTAAATTCATTAGACTATATAAATGAGCTAAAATTGTCTAAAATTTGACCCTTAAGTTTAATCAACTAAGATTTAGACCATGTGATCCAAATAGGTTCTTGTATCCATACCTATAATTTTACGGAATTGCTATATCATGCTCGTGTGTTTCTTTTGTCTGCAGCACACGAATTTCTTCTGCGTTGGATGAAGGATGGACGGTGTGGTCTGTTCCCACTTTCGCTGGTTTCGTTGTGAAGCTGAGGTGTGGGGCCCACTTTGGCTTTACTGTTTTGAATTGGGAGTCGAGCCCATCCATTTCCCCACCGATGTGCATCGTCTTCTTCCCCACTTTGCTCTGCCCGCCGACGCGTTCCCGAGGCGATTTTGTGCTTCGATTTGGATCCAGAAGTCGTGCTCCGGCGAACTCGTTCTTGTCCATCGCGGACTCCTGCCGAAGGTGTGTACTCAGATCCTGTTTCGTGCTGGTGGTGTAGATTTTGTGGTTCTGTACTGTGTTGTGGGAAGGGGAAACGTGTTCGTCCCCGGCGATTCTCTCACCGTCGCTTCGATTCGAGAGGCGACCTTGGTGCTCCGTGCCCTCCCCTTCTTTGTGTGTCTCCTCGCTCACTGATTTGGTTTTTTGTTGGATTTAGGGATTTTTTGTGTTGTGGCGGCTGTGGATTTGGTTGTAGCCCAATCCTCTCCGCATCGCTGAGTGGCGCAGGTAGTGTCCTCGTCGCTGCTTTGGATTTGCACCGCGCACAGGCTGGGGGGGGGGATGTTGTCGGGCAGGCAGCGGGTAGGGCGGAGCGACTGCGCGCTATTGCGACTTGCGAGCGGGTTGAGACCGGTTGCGCTACTGCTGCTGTGGTCGGAGCTAGGTAGCAGCCGTAGCTATCTCACTGGCAAGCTAGAAATGGGGCTCGACGGGAGCAGTATAGGCGCCGGGCAGCTACAGCTTGCCTGCCTATCTGTGTGCAGATCGCAAACACACACACAGCTACAGCTTGATTGAGGATTGTCTCTGTGTTGAATATTATGTCGTGTTGTTGAACGATTGGGGTCCTTTTGCTTTGAGGTGCATTACTTTCCTGTTAGTACTAAATTCTAGGATCTCCAGTCTTTACTTAGAAATTAACTAAACTCTGAAACTATGTGCTCTAGCCTGTTAGTACTAGTTGTTGATTTTAATTCTTCCTAGCCATTGTTCAAATGAAATCATTCTGTACTATGTCTACTGATTTTAGTGTCCAACGGTGGGATGGCTACATGTATTTACAGATTGATTTTTAGTTTTGGGGTCGAAGCCCATCTAAATTGCTAGAATTGGTGTCCAGGCAGCCTGAACTTTTTGAGATGCCCGTGTTTAGTATCCAATGTTTGTCTATGTACATGTGAGATTTAATTTGCCAGCTTGCAATAGTTAGGGCTTGTTCTTTTATTTCTTCTTTTTCCCTATTTGTACTTTGATGGGCTGCAGCTAGCAATGAGGTCATTAACCAATTTTATAAAAAAGTTATTAATTTTTCATTGTGCAGACCTATATGCCTGAGATAGTTAGATTTGTTTAGTCTTGGTCTATGGCCTCATCAGCGTAAGAGTGTTGAGAAGAGTGTTTGTCTATGTACATGTGAGATTTAATTTAAAAGCTTGCAATTAGTTAGAACTTTTTTTTGTTTCTTTTTTTCCCTATTGTACTTTGACTGGCTGCGGGTAGCAATGAGGTCATTAACATGATTTTTGAAGTTCTTTATTTGGTGCAAGAACTGAAGTAGCATGGATTTTGTCATTGCTACATTTGATACTAAAGGGTCATACTTGAAATTCTTAAGTTGGATGCCTGCTGCTCCAAAATGCCTGAAGATGAGTTGATTAGCCATACAGGTCTAGATTCAGCTGTGTATCTGAGGATTTACTTGGTCGGGTATGTGACTTGTATACCATGTACAAGCGGTCCAACATTAGTTTTTTGGGCAAAACAATTGTTTGACCTGCATGTAAATATTGTAGTGAGGTTGCAGTGAATTTTTTTTGTTATGTAGCCATGGAGGATGATGAATTTATACTGCAAACTGCATTAGAATTCTACTGAACGGTGATTTCATTCTATTCTTTTATGTACAAGCACCATTTTCTTGATTGCATATTTATTAGTAGTAAATTGCACAGTTCAAATACTGCAATTATTGTGTGTAACATGTGCAATATCTAGTCTTTATAAATAACTTTATCACTATTTTGTTTTCCTTTTTATATTTGATTAAGCAGGAAAAACATATGTTCAGGAAGTTTGCCTCTATGGTTGAATCTGTAATATGCCCCCACATTTTGCGTTCAATATCCCTTTCAGTGGGGTGCTTCAACTTTTGATGCAGGTGAAGCTTTTGCAATGATGGCAGCATCATTTGTTGCTCTCTTGGAGGTTTAGCTCGCTGTTCTTAGAAAAAAACAAATATTCCAGCACATTATTGCTATGTGGGTTTGTATGGTGATATAATAATGATCTCACTAACTGGCTATTCCTTGTGTTTGTAGTGCACCGGGGCCTTCATTGCTGTCTCTAGGTATGCTAGTGCTACACCAATCCCATCCTCTATTCTTAGCTCGATATTGGCTGGCAGGTACATGTTATTGTTTCATCTACCATATGTTTAGGCTCAAGCACCATTTTACTGAAAGCACAGTGAATCACCCTCAAAGGACTCCGAGACCCTTCTCTTTGGTGACAAGCCGGTCACCGCCTTTTGCATCAGGTACTCTCCTGTCACCTCTCCTGCTTATTTCATACATGGATTGAGTTTATTTATTCAGGCTTTAGCTTTGAGCTTGTGAGTTGGATGCTTGAATTGCTTCAATTCTACAGGAACCCTGGTTAGATGGGCTGAGCTTGTGATATGTGATTGTGCTTCCATAGATAAAATTGTGATACGTCCTTCCATAGAAAAAATTGTTTCTCTGTATTCTGTAATTGTGCTTCCATTGAAAAAACTTGTGATCTATCCTTCCATAGAAAAAGATTGTCTCTTGTGATCTGTGATTGTGCTTCCATAGATAAAAATTGTGATCTATCCTTCCATAGAAAAAAATTGTCTTGTGATTTGTGCTAACACATCTTGAAATCTGTTAATTGTGATTTGTGTCAACACACACCTCTTATTTGTCCTTGTCCTTTCATAAAAAAATTGTATCATGTAATTTGTGCTAACACATCTTGAAATTTGTTATTTGTGATTGTGCTGCTCCTCCCTCTCTCTCTCTGTGATTGTGCTGGTATGGGGAAAATTGTAAATTGTCTCTTGTGATCTGTGATTGTGCTTCCATAGAAAAAAGTTATTTCTTGTGATATGTGATTGTGTTTCCATAGAAAAAACAGTGATATGTCCTTCCATAGAAAAAAAATTATTTCTTGTGATCTATGATTGTGTTTCCATAGAAAAAAATTATGATCTTTCCTTGTGATCTGTTTATTGTGATATGTGGTAAAACATGTTTAAATTTGTTTATATATATATACCATCGTAGCAGGTGCCAAGCCCTGGTAAAGGAGGAGGGTTGTAGTGATAGTACCACTGGTAGCAATCCATAAACAACTTTATTCTCAGCAGGCTTCACTATATGTTTCGGTCAGGGATTATCAATTTCTCTTACTTAACAATTTGTATCCTATTTTTTCTAGCACACACAACTTTTATTGTTAGATAGCACAATATGTTTCGGTGCTTATTCATTTAGTTCCTTTATTTCTTCTACATAGTAGTAGTGTTGCTTTGTTCCTATTAACCTTTCGTGAAAACTAATCAAATAAAAGGTTCAGTTACATAATCACAGTAAGCTATAATGTAAATTGCAAGTAACCAACCGCGCAATTTTAGTTTTGAGTATATGCAATATGCTGGTGTTGGACCATTTTCCTTGTCTTTTTGTATTTTTTCTGCTACATGATCTAAGTGGTTGTTTGTTTTGCATTTTCTGCAGTAACAGGAAGGAGAATTCGATGACATGCCTTGCCAAGTATTGGACTGCAGGAATGAATTGCTTTCACTCAAAATTTGATGTCTTGCCTGGCTCATAACCGTTAGTTACTTCCTACCCTTTTTGCCCATTTCCATGATTCCTACCTTTCCATCCAATTTCATGCCTGCTATTCCTCTTCTGTGTATAGCCTGGGCCTCAAGATGGGATAGTTCAGTGTTTTATTAAGAGGGAGTTCTCAACGACTAGCATGAATTTATTTACAAAAATAATATAGCAAATGCATAACAAATATGTATGGTGTGCCTGCAAAGTACTTATAGAGATTGGCTAAGAAAATTGTGATTTTCTCTCTCGGTGTGTGAGAGATTATGTTGTCTATGTGATTTTCTCTTTGTGTGTATGAGATTATGCTATCTCACGTAATGTATGCTGGATCCTCTCCTTGTTCACAGTGAGGAACTAGGACCAAGCCTAGTTGTTGGATCAAGCACAAGTGTTGATGCTGAAGGCCATCTTTTTGCCCTCTTATGACCACAAATTCCATGGATATAACACATACAAGCAGATGGGATTCAAATGATGGGTGTGCTAACCATGTCTGTCAAGGATAGTGCTTCCTCTTCGATCTGTTGGTTTTTGCTCCTTTCCCCTGCTTTGCGTGAGCAGAGCACAGCCCCCACGCAGTGGAGATCTGATCATTTCCCCTGTTTGCTCTCCTTCCATCTGATGCTTCTTTCCCAACTATACAGATTTCTGTTGCTGGGTTTATGGGCTGCTACATCTTTAGTAGGTCTCTCTATCTTGCTAGTTACTGGGTTCTGCTATCTTATTCTTCATTTGGACAGAAGTTACATCTAACAACAGCAACAGATTTTTGTCTTCATGGGCCTTGTTTCTTCTTCTCTAACAGACTAAAGTGGAACATATTACAACTGCCACAAAATTCATATGCTACTTGCTCCTAAAACACACGGTTTTTCCTCTAATGGAATTCATGTGCTAAATAAGGGAAAAACACACGGTTTTCCTTTTTTCTGCTGCAACTCGCGTGTTATCCAGGGCAGCAAAAAACGTGTGCTACCTTTCAAAAAAAATACACGGTTTTGTTGGGACATGGAATTTGTGTGTTTTGGAGCTAAAAAACACATGTGTGTTGCTTGTTGCTAAAACACACGAGTGTCAACTAGACATGCCCTAATTTTAAAGACCTAAAATTTTATCCTATTTTTTCGTCCACCTCCTCCAAACAACTCAGACAGCGGAGAGTTTCTTCATCCCATTTTTTAGTTGACTCGGACTTATGACCCATACTCATACGAGTTAACAACTTGTATCTAACGATGATGGATATAGGGCCCAATTCTAATACATATTGCGTCGGACCCTCCATATCTCGTATGTGACCAGACTCATTATCGTGGGTTAGATTCCACATCAATAATCGAGTTGTTTGATGAGGGTCGATGCGTGTGTCTCTAGTGACTTAACCAATTAAAACCCAAGGGTTTTATCCCATTTTAGGCATCTAAACCCTATGTCCAACAATGGTGTTCTTCGTGTTATGAATGCTCAATCAAGTTCTTACAACATAGAGATAGAGATAGCCCTAGATCGCTCGGTCAAGGATCTGATCAAAGGCCAGGGTCGGATCTAGGTTTCATGGGTCTAAGTCGATTGGTCACTATTCGATCACTTTCCTCCCCTTCTACAGGAGCCCATGCCCCGAGTTATATACCGGGGCCATGAGAGTACAAATTCGTGGGTTTTCATAGGGATTTGAGTCCTAAGCTTTTGTCTTCTAGCGGTTCTAGACACCATCCTTTGACTTGTAGCGTGGAGGGGGGCGGGCAACAACGCTCTAACTAGTCCTAACATCTCCTGCCACCGTCTGGAGCTGACTCAAGTGTTATCCTGCCGCCATTTTGTCATCCAAAGGTTCACCTTCTCGTGGCTTCCATCGTGGATCTCGTCCATGTGCAGAGGTAGACAACCAAGCGGGCTCAGAGCCTTCCACGCAGCGGGTGCGTGGGAGTCGTTGTGGTGATGCGTCATGCACCAAGCGTGACCCTACATCGAGGGTGCCCGATACCGCCTTGCTGGAGTGGAGAAAGAGGGAAAGAGCTCTGATAGGGCCTGACGCCCTGTTGTTCTACCCATGTGTCAAGCTTCGGATACTCGATAGATTTTGAGGTATATTCTCGGTGTTGGTTGGGATTGGAGCCTGTCCTGAGCCAAGACCAAGGTGCACACGGCAGCGATGCCTCGGCTGTTGTCCCCTGAGGTCGAGAGCCTCTTAGGCCCAGCCGAGCCCTGAGCCCCCGAGCATGGGCAAACCTAGTGGGGACTTAGACTCTTGGCTCATTTTTCGAGCGATGAGGTCTTCTCTCTAAATGGGCCTTCTGAGGCTAGGTAAGCAATCCGTCAATTAGCCAATGGGAGTGCACCCAATGGGTGTAGCCCCCCAAGCCCCTGGCTGATCAGGATAATCAGCTAGGGGGTTAATCGGACTGTCATTACAATAATCCGGAAACTTAATATCCCCCTATGTTTGATACTCAACACTCATCATCGTGCTTATACAAGTTAGAATAGCTCGCATCTAGCGATGATACGCGTCCGATTACTGGATGTATTGGACTCCGTTGTAACACACGGACACATTTTCTAGTTTATCTAAATGAGGTAGCGCTACAGTTTCTTTTTTCTAATTCAGCTATTTCAAATTATACTCAGCGAGCCAAAACAAACTTCTTCTTAATATGGCCAAATTTGTATGCTAACATTTGCGATACTATAAATAAATAATATATTTTGCTATCAGCTTAATAAAAATATTTTAATGTGAAAATCTTAGTGTACTTTTTTGGGGGAAACTTGGTTAAAACTAAAAAATGACTTAGAATAAAACTAATAGGTGAACTTATATTTGGAACGGCAGATCAAACAAGTATTATAAAACCGACGTGATTGGAGGATTTGTACGTTCGCGCTAAAAACGCAAACCTGCGTTGTTGCATGGAATGTCGCGGCGTGCCTGTGTGAAACTAAGCTCGTACACCGAGCGAATTCCGCATGAAGGCCTGGCGCATAAGGGTGTGTTTTCTAGGGTGGTTGTGGCCGCCTCGGCCCAATGGCCTGTCCTAGGCCAGCCAACGCCAGGCCGAAGGGGTGCAACCCTCCTTGTTTGGTTCCCTGTACCAATCCGACCAGGCCCAACTCGAGATTGTGTTTGATTCCCAGCTTGGAGCCCGGCCAACGACCAACTACCATCAACTGCCATTTTGAGATGGCATTTGGTGGCAGGCATGGCCAGCCAGGCCCAAATGGAGGTAGCAGATTGTGTATAGAGCAAAGGAATGATCACAAGTTCATCTCAACTGCACTTGTAGTTCCATTACAATAATAATACTTAACATAAACTAAGGATTTGAATAATAGGCCTCAAACATGAGTAATACATCATTTTCAACCATAGCCATCTCTAAGTTAAATTGACAAAAACATAGGACAGTACCAAAGAAGAAAAGCTACGACCATCTGACAGGAAGTTCCATTACAAGAAACAAGAACACAAGGAGCTAGCTAGTTAATCATCCAAGTATGTCATCATCGGCCATAGCACTTCACTTACATTTGTTGCACATGGACAGCCTCAACCACATGCCAAGTACCAGAATCAAAAGAGTGACAATGGCCACGTTTTTTCAAGAACTACTCTTACCATCAAGATCATGGTGTGCAGCACAAGTATCAGGTTGTAACAGCAAAGGGGGAGATGCAATCTCACCATCAAGATCAGGGTGTGCAGGATAAGTATCAGTTTCTAACCGCAGAGGTGGAGCTGTTAGTACTTGGCATGATGCAGTGAAATCACTAACAGCATGATCATAGTCATTGTACTTCTTGTAAACTGAATTTTTGACCCCAAGCACTTGTTCACTGCACTAATGCCAAGTCATATAAATCCCTGGTTTCTTTCCCTTGAAAACCACATAGCAATTCACCATTTTTCTAAAACAAAATGGTGCTTTAGCCTCAGTCAATGGTAAGCAATAAAACTTGTCATGAGTGCAGAACTTGAAGATCTACGGTTTGGTTTGAAACAAACTGTTGATCTCAAGTCCCTCACTGATGACCAGCATCATTAGTTTCAAATAATCAAGTATGACATCACTAGCATTTCATACAAATTGTGGCCTCAGCTTTAGAATACGGTGGAGTAATTCATTTAAGTTAAGTCATTGGTGGTTGCAGGCAACGGAAGAGGCAAACAGAAGAGGCAAACCCTAGGTCATGGCTGGCATGAAACCCTTGTGGACATCCATTCATTGCCATCAGCATAAGAAATAAGTTGATGTTGCAGAGAATGGATGTCTCACACGGGTCTGATGACACTCATGAAAAAAGAACAAGAACAAAGCAAATAAGCAGCCACCTCCTTGGTTAAGTTTGCATCATAGGCCATTTTTATTTCCCACATATACCACCAAGTCAAAGAAACAAGAACCAGCAGAATAAATTGACAGATCATGCAAACTCAAGGTAAACAGTAGACATGTAACTTGAATAAGCAAATAAGGTCTGAAATAATGTAGCCAACGAAGGCTACAAATATGGTCTTATAATAACATGTTCTGCCCAACAGATCAGGGCTCAAATGGTGTCCATGGTTCCCAATGTCACATAATGTTAGCCACCCTCCCAGTCAAACAAACCCAAAAGGACAGGTGTAGTCAGCCAAGTAAGCTGCACAAAAGACCTACAACAATCTGTGCCCAGCAAAATTATGTAAGTGGGATAAGAACATGAGATGACATCTAAATTGTGCAATGACTTAACAGTTGAATGGGTAGTTACCTGCATGTAAGGGTTCCATCTGTGGCTCCCAAAGATCTTTGGATGTATGTTAGTTGATGGAGGCCTAATCATTTCATTTCTAAGCTCACCAAAAGTATAGAGAACTTTGTGAAAGTGCCTCCTAAAGGATTGGTGGACTACCCTAAACTTTTGGTTGTGTCCAACTACATGGAGGAACATTGCAACCTGCTCCTCAATTGTGCACCCACCAGTTTCAAGTACAAGGCCCCTAGTTCTAAATAGGTTGCACAAAGAAAAAAAAAAAGGGAGCTCTTCTCATCCTTAACATGGAAATGCACTCAGCATATGTGGAGCTGTAGATGGCCTACAAGGTTTGCTGCCTATGTTGTTCAGCATCACTCTTTAGGTCATACAACAGTGGGTCAGGTCCAGGCCTCTTCCTTTTAAGCCTAGAAACAACAATAGACACCATGACAACTACCATGCCAGCTGCTTGTCTGACCATCATGTCATGATTTTCAAATGGATCCATCTACATGCATATAAATTCAAAGGTATACTAAGTTTAGATAGCCCTGGCTGGCCTCAACATGGTTGTGTAAGCATACAAAAAAGAAGTAAAGCACGACTGCATGTATGAACATGCTTCCTAGTGCACTGGACTACATCATCGACCATGGCAACAAGGTAAACATAGAACAAGCAAGTAACAGAACATGAACAACAATACTCAAACCCTAAATCCATCATCAGATAAGCGAAACAAATCACAGTACTTGAATAATGCAGGAATAAGCAGCGTGTAGAAGTAATCCAAAACCCTAGCATCATCAAAATCAGAAGCGCACTGGGATTTGGGGGTCAATTTCACCTTGGGGTGCTCGTCGGAGGCAAAGGCAAGCTCAAAACGGAGAAGAAGAAGAAGACGAGGCGACGAAGAACCAGCAGATCTGAAAGGAGAGGAAGGCGATCCAGTCCGTGCTGCCACCTAGCGCACCACCGGAACCGGGAGGAAGACGAACGAAGGAAGAAGACGGACGCCTCCCGGAGTCCCAGCGAGGAAGAAGGTGCGCCGCCGAGTCGAAGCAGATCCGTGGCGGGGAACGGAGAGGAAGCCCGCTGGGGAAGAAGGCCGCCTCGCCGGACACCACCACACCATAAATGCCGGTATCTCACGGGATTGCAGCAGTGGAGAGGGAACGGAGGAGAAGGAGGCCACGACTGGAAGAGGGGAGGATTTATAGGCGAAGGAATTGGCGGTGGAGGGAGTGCCTGCGGAGGTTTCACCCTTCCCGTGCGAGCCACCCGCCGCCGCCGCCCGAAGTCAGCCCCCCAAATCGTCCGCCATGAGCCGCGCAGAGCCAAACCCTTGAAAAACGGCCGATTCGGCCGTAGGCAGAGAGCCAGGTGGAGGTGACGATTTGTGCCGAGGAAAGACGTGCGGAGGGGAGGGAAAAGGCCACCAAACACCACTAGGCCTGCACCGGGAGGCGCAAAGACGCCCTAAAAGACGCCACGCCCACGTGATGCCCACCCTCTGCGATATCACTGTGGATGTGTGGAGCAAGACTATATTATCCCAGCCGGACGCGCGGTCCGGCGTGGGCTTGGCCATGCGTTTTGACCAGATTCCGCGTACGTACGCACCCCTTCCGGTAGGATTCGCTGCGGCAACGGCAGGGCACTGCACCAGCACGGTGGCGCCGCGCCTCACGTGCGCCCTTGGAACACGTGTCAGAGAGCATCGCCGCGCGCGGCCAGGCCCCCCAAGAAGGCTGCAACCTGCAAGGCACCGCCGCACGCCCCCACCTCACGTGCCGCCCTCCTGCACCCCCCTGCCGACGTACTCCGCCCCGGTCGGTCGGTAGCCAAAGCCGAGAAGTACTAGATCGGTTTTCCGCGGTGCGTGACACTGATTCCACCCCCTCTAGTTTAGCGTCAAGTAGTTTCGTGTTCCACGACACGAAAACAAGTCGCGCAAACACGGAGTTCCGCGCCGTTCCCACGGGAGAAACGCCTGATGATGATTCCGACACGGACGGCGCGGGGGATCGGAGCCGCGGCGGACGGGCAGCGGGGAGCCCGGGATCGGATGCGCGCTCGCCGGGGGCCGGGGCAAGGCCCATGTCGGCCGCCAGGCGTGCTGGGCACCGCATGAAATGATTAGCGATTGGCCACGCGGGCGCGGGGGCGGGGCGGTCCATGTCCATGCATGGATCTGCCAGAAAATGGCAAAGCGAGAGGCGCCAAACTAAAGGCGGCACGTCGGCGGGGCGGGGGGTCCCTGCTGTGCTTGTGCTTGTGCTGGTGCCTCCCCTGCTGCTTCCTTGCTTCCTCCACGCGATGCATAAAGCCCCCGACCATGCGCTCTTTAATCAGTGTTGTGGGTATATTAGCCAGCGGCCAGCTAGCGTAGCCTGTGAGAGAGCTGAGAGCTACACGACGACGTACGGCCGGCGACCGGAAAAGTTTTGTTGCCTCCACTACGCCATGTTTTGGGGCTGCGATGCTGTCATGCATGTTGATATACTACGTACGCGTCGTCAACGCATATGCACCATATATATACTTATACGTAAACCGAGGAAAAAAAATAGAGACCAAATGATGCTATAAATGGTCTACTGGCTAGCTAGGCTGAAGTGAACTGGTACTGGCATGTCACGATTGACGACAATATATTAGCGCCTCCCTCCCCGTAATCTCGGTGTTCGTTGCAATTCAAGCGAAGAGGACCAGGGAGGCGGCCGGCCAGTCGCCTATATGGTGCGCCACCTTTTGGTCGCCGCTAGCTTTACGATCGATGCCCAGCGTACACAGCCTTTATCAGTCCTGTCATCTTTGACTGTTTGCCCTGTCCCGTTGGATACGGAGAACTGTGCAACAACGCAGCGCGCTGATCCATCGTCTGGAGTTCCTGGACGTACGCAGGACGCCTCACGACCTAGGAGTAGCACAACGCACACGGCGTGGTGTGTGATCCATGGCAGTTAGTTAGTTCGTTCATTCATTCGTCCACACGACTGCTGCAAATAAACGTACATGAGCTGACACTTGACTGCACATTCTAGCGTTATCTCAGCGGCCAGCACTTTTCTGCATGTCGTACTCGTGCCTAGCCATCTCTGGAGCTTTCCTTTCGTGGGAGCTGTTCAGTTTACCCCCCTTGTCCATGTGCCACGCGACCATATGCATGCATGTTACGTTGCGTACGTAGCGAGCATTTGGACTTTTTGGGTGTTGTCGTTTTCGTCCTATATCTACTATGGCGTCTTTGTTGCCCCAACTGGTACGGTAGTCACGCCCACGGCTGTGAGAGACTGAGAAGGATGGATCGCTCCACTAGCAAAGCCCTTTTTGAAGCACCATGATCATCGAGCCGGCCGGGGCGCAAATGCTCACTTGCAATCTACACATGGCGCCAATGCAAGCTACTGTAGCTAGCAAGTAAAAAAGCCGAGAGTAGCCTAGTAGCGAACTAGCGATGGTAGTAAAAAGGCAGAGGAGACGAAAGCAGCTGGCCGCCCAAGCATGCATGGCCATGGCCTGGCCTGTGCAAAGCCGGAACGGAGGGCAGCAGCCACAGTCCAGAGACATCCGTGAGGGAGGCACAGCGCGGGGCTGCCATGCATGCGCAAGCACACAGACGGCGCCGCGGCCTACCCGGGCTCCCTGAGAGCAAGTTTAATAATACAGCCAGGTTCATTGTAGCCTTTTCTCAGCCCACTCATACAGTAGTTGACTCTTTACAGTTAATACATGGCCCACTTATTTCTCTCACATATTTTCTTGGTTCTTGTGCCCAAGCCGGCTGTAAGAGCAAGTATAATAGCAGGCTGTAAGCCGACTAAATGCTGAGGTAGAGGAGAGAGGGGAGGAGAGAGAGGAGAAGCGGGCTGTAAGCTTACAGCCGGCTTGGACACAAGAACCAAGAAAGTCTGTGAGAGAGACAAGTGGGCCATGTATTAGCTGTAAAGAGCTAACTACTATATGAGTGGGCTGAGAGAAGACTGCAAGGAACCTTACAGCCAGCAAGCCGGCTGTATTATTAGCCTTGCTCTAAGCTTACAGCCCGCTTCTCCTCTTTTTCCTTCCCTCTCTCCTCCACCTCAGCATTTAGTCGGCTTACAGCCTGCTATTATACTTGCTCTGACGGCACCCTTTGCTTCCAAGGCGGTCAAGGATACCGCCCCGGCCACCCACTGCCGCGCCTCCACCTGTAAAACGCAGCGGCGCCACCCGCGCCGTGGAATGGTACGCAGCAAACAGCCGCGCGCGCCATGCAAACACCCACGCACACCCCATCAGCAAACGCCAAACAGCTAGCCAAGACCACTGTAGAGAGCCGAGCCGCGGGCGCCGGGCGGACGGCGGAGGAGTCCTGGAGTGAAAGCATCTCTCTCCCTTCTCTCTCTCCTCATACATGGCATATATGGCTCCTCGAAACCAGCATATAAATATACCGTGCCTCGTTCCCCGTGGCCCCTCTCTCTCTCTCTCTCTCTCTCATTCTCTCTCCTCCGTGTGCGAGCGCCGCCCGCGGAGCGAGCTGCCGTGTCTTCTCCTTCCTCTATTTTATCAGCACCCTCCGCCTCCCCATTCTTCAATCTTCACCACCCGAGAAATCCTCTTCCCTGGTACCACTTCTCTAGTAGCACCGTCGGTTTCTCACCTTCCTCGACCCCGAGCTCGGACAAACTCACCTCGACAACCAGAAGTTACCGCGTCTCCGGTTCCCTGCTTCTCACCGCGCGCGTCATGGACACCTCGCACCACTATCCATGGCTCAACTTCTCCCTCGCTCACCACTGTCAGTAGCGCCCCGTACCTCTCCTTTCTTCCTCCCTCCCTCCGTCCATCCATGCATCTCAATCTCCCCGCGCGCTCGTGTACTTCTCTTTGTAAGTTTATTTCTGCCATTAACGAGCCCGAGGTGTTCTAACTTCGTTCTATCTGCATGTGTGTTTGCGATCGATCGAGCAGGTGATCTCCAGGAGGAGGAGAGGGGCGCAGCCGCGGAGCTGGCCGCGATAGCCGGCGCCACGCCGCCGCCGAAGCTGGAGGACTTCCTCGGCGGTGGTGTCATCAACGGAGAGAGCGCCAGCGGCGGCGGTGGTCCGGTGGCCGCGCCCCCGGAGGCGACGGCGCCAGCGGAGATGTACGACTCGGACCTCAAGTTCATAGCCGCCGCCGGGTTCCTGGGCGGTGGCTCGGCTGCTGGAGCGGCGGCGACGTCGCCGGTGTCCTCCCTCCACCAGGCAGACCCCAAGCTCGCCTTGCCTACCGCTGCCGCGGCGTTGCCGGCGCCGGAGCAGAGGAAGGCCGTCGACTCCTTTGGGCAGCGCACGTCCATCTACCGCGGCGTCACACGGTAAGCTAGCTGTCGTAGATCAGTCTAATCCGTGGCGATATTGATATAAACACCTAAAAAGGATAAAGAAGGTGTCTTGTTTGGGTGTTTCTTATCATGGACTGCTAGTACCATGATGCTAGCTATCTGCATGCAAAGTTGCACCTGCTGGTGGTCGCTTACTTGGTATGTCTGGCGTAGAGTCCATGTTACAGGCATGCCTAGTTCATACTTCCACGGATTAATGGATGCAGAAAAGTTGGGGTTTGTTCTTGAAAATATCATTATTGTGTCGTACTTGTACCTGCTAATTTTCTCAAGCCTTTGTCTGATCATATAAAACTAGAGCAGAAGCAAGTGATTGGTGATTGTAAATACTAGGATTATTTAAGTTGTTTTCCCTCCTGGACTATGTCTTCAGTTTCTCAACATTTGGAGAGTTTTGCCAATCTTTCTGCTGTTCTTTTTTTTCCCCAAGCAGTCAAGCACTGTATTTGATGAGTTTTGGCTCTGTCTAGAGTCTTAGGCGATGTGATATTTTTTGTGATTTCTAGGCACCGGTGGACTGGCAGGTACGAGGCACATCTGTGGGACAACAGCTGCCGGCGTGAAGGGCAGAGCCGCAAGGGCCGCCAAGGTACTACATCGTCAGTCTTGCATACTACGGAGTATGCCTCTGCTGTAAATTTGTCTAGCTACTAACTCTCCTTTTTCCATGTCGGCTTGGTGCCAATACTTGCTGCCTGATGCTTTTGGTGTTCAGTATATTTGGGTAAGAAAACTGAAATAAACTTAGGTTTTCATTGTCCATGTAGCATCTCATCAAGAAGCATCATATTGATGATGATTTCTTTTTCATGAAACTGAAGGTGGCTATGATAAGGAGGAGAAGGCGGCCAGGGCGTATGATCTTGCAGCGTTGAAGTACTGGGGTTCTAGCACCACCACCAACTTTCCAGTAAGCACATAGACAGACCTGCGATTCATAACTATAAAACAAAACAAAAAAAAACAACATCAAGATAGATATCTATGTGCTGGATGTGCGTCTTTACGGGGCAATAATTCTTTCTCAGGTTGCTGAGTATGAAAAGGAGCTCGAGGAGATGAAGACCATGACCCGGCAAGAGTTTGTTGCTTCCCTTCGAAGGTGATCACTATTCTCTGATGCTGTAAATGCATGCATTGATCTGTGCATGGCCATCTTATGCATATGCTCCAGATTTATAGCTTTATCATTCGAGTGTTTTTGACAAAAAAAAAAAACATGTTTTGTGGTGCAGGAAGAGTAGTGGATTCTCTAGGGGTGCTTCTATTTACAGAGGTGTAACCAGGTGAATACACCTGCTTGCTCTCCTCTTTCAATTGCAGTCATGTTTCAGACTTTCAGTTTGTCCTTTTACACATGTTGTTGTCTAAAGTCTCCTTGTCCATGCAATCGGCAGACATCACCAGCATGGGCGGTGGCAAGCAAGGATCGGAAGGGTTGCCGGTAACAAGGACCTCTACCTTGGAACATTCAGT
Organism: Miscanthus floridulus; assembly: GCF_019320115.1. Classification (NCBI taxonomy): domain Eukaryota; kingdom Viridiplantae; phylum Streptophyta; class Magnoliopsida; order Poales; family Poaceae; genus Miscanthus; species Miscanthus floridulus. The sequence goes on from NC_089591.1 coordinate 78,187,219, forward strand.
GAGTATATACATACCCTTTGGCCTTTGCATCTACTAGACAATGCAGATTTCTCAGCTATATCGAATTATTCAGTCCGGAAGCTCCATGAATCCACAATGCCAAAATCTTATCGTTTCAGCATGTTACTGATAGAAATACAATGCTGAGCTTTTGTGTAATACATAACCACATGATCGTCATATATGAATAAAAGCTGCTCATTCGGTTTCCTTTCTCAAAATGAGACAAGTTGGGACCATCAGTCAAAACTATTTTCTTTGGTTCCCACATTACAATATACACTACTAACACCTTGCACGTAGGTCCCCCTCTTTTTCAATGATTTGTACGTACAATCCTTGTAGCTAGATTCGCCTACATATTTTATGTAGGTCAAGAACATCTACTTTGACCAGATGTACGCATGTGTAGCGCTGGGTTTGATTTGAGTTTGTCATCTTTTGCCCCCATGCATGATGGGTTTGGGGACTTTATGCAGAAGAAAAAGAGGGACCGTGCATGCATTTAGCTTGATTGCATTGCAACCTGAACACTTCCTTTTCTTTGTGCTCTGCGTGCAGTAACCTGCGTTGGATATTTTGTTTAGTGTTCCCTCTCAGTTTTCCATGTAAAGCATGTGGTTGTGGTTAAACTAATTGTACGTTCTGAACCTGCCATTACTGTTCTCAATTTTTTTACTAAGCTGCTGTCCCATGCACACGGTTCTGTCAGCTTATAGTAGTCAAAACATCTAAGATCTAACTAGATGCTAGTGCTGTAGTTGCATCCATTGCTTTATTTGCTAAGCTCAGCTAGCCCATTTCATCTTTTTTTCAGTTCTTTTGGTTGGGATGATACGTCCATACTCCTTGTCCCATCTGTTTCACAAAAATGACTTCTTTTTTCTTTATGGCGGAATAGAAGAAATGTTCCAGAACTGATGTTGCCTTCTATGCTATTCATTTAGGCACCGAGGAGGAAGCTGCAGAGGCCTATGACATAGCGGCCATCAAGTTCAGAGGCCTGAACGCCGTTACAAACTTTGAGATCAGCCGGTATAACGTTGAGAGCATAATGAGCAGCAACATTCCAATGGGGAGCATGTCGGCCGGTGGCCGGAGCAACAAGGCATTGGATTCCCCTCCATCGGGCTCACCTGATGCCATGCCCGTCGAATCCAGCACTGCGCCGCTGTTTGCCGCGCTTCCGGTGAAGTATGACCAGCAGCAGCAGGACTACCTGTCGATGCTCGCGTTGCAGCACCACCAGCAAGGGAACCTGCAGGGGCTAGGGTTCGGCCTCTACTCCTCCGGAGTGAACCTGGATTTTGCAAACTCCCATGGCACTGCTTCGTCGATGACCCACTGCTATGTCAATGGCGGCATGGCCTCCTCACATGAGCAGCACCAGCACCATCAGCAGCTGCAGGATCAGCAGCAGCAGTGTGAGAATGAGACGCAACAGAGCTCCAACAGCTGCTCCTCCCTACCATTCGCCACACCAATCGCTTTCAATGGGTCCTATGAAAGCTCCATGACGGCAGGCCCCTTTGGATACTCCTACCCAAATGTGGCAGCCTTTCAGACGCCGATCTATGGAATGGAATGATTCGGGGTCGTGGCTGGCTGCTGGCCCTGGCGTTTCGCATGTGCAAAAGGGTAGAAGCCATGAGATCAAAGATTCAAGACTGACATGGCGCTCTCGCACAAAAAACATAAGGGGGTGAAAGAGAGGTACCAGTAGACAGTAGGAGTATGATGGAGACATAGGAAGCAGCGAGCAGTGTGCTGCAGGATACACTGACGATCGAGCCAGAGACGGAGAAGGAAGACTCGATTTGCTAACAACAAAATGATCGTTGCAGCTAGCTATAGCACATTTGCTTTTCCCTTTTGTAGCTTTGTTCTTTTTTCAGCTTTGTTGCCCCCCAGCGCCCTGGATGGTGCATGCCTTGAAGCTTTGTCTTTCTACTGACATGATTCTGCAAGTGCCATCATAGCTTTAGTCAGCCCTGTACAATGGAAGCAGGAACGTCGTCTTTGATTTGTACCTTTCTTTCTCCTTTGTTTTTCTTGTTGTGCTTTACTTTCTGGTCACTTTAGTTTGGCCCCCTGTTCTACTACTATGCTTCGGAGGGGATAAATGTTCAAGCTCCTGTCTTGTACTGAACAAGTTCAGCAAACAGATATAGCAGCATGTAACTCTGAATCAATGTCAGCCTTTCGTATTAATTTGATGAATCTCTCCCAATTTACAGTACTATCTAAATAATGCATTCATACTACCACCATTTTGTCTACCTCGAATCTACAATTTCACATTCTGCTGTTGATTTCTCATTTGTAGCATTCTGTGTACTGAATCTCTAAATGATGGCTGTATGCCTTGCCTTTGAGTACTGAATCTCTAAAAGTACTGAAGCTCTAGACTGGACGTCGTTTCGCTGTTGATTTCTCATTTCCAGCATTTTGCATGCCTTGCCTTGGAGTACTGAAGAATCTATGGACTGAACGTATGAACAAAGGTCATCGTACATGTCCACAGTAACTTTTTCAAGCATCTAAGCACTAAACCAGCCCTGATTTTCTTGAGAGGAAAAAAAAGGGAACAATCCAAAACACTGGACGACTACTACTATGTTTCATCTTACTAGAGGGGAGTTCTCGAAAGGGCAAAAAAGAACAGATTAAAGAGGTGTGAAACTTCAAACTTTCAGACAAGCCGTCTCCTTGGACGTACGACGCAATCATTGGCGTCATCCTTTGCCTCATGCTCATGCGAGGAAGCAACATTCCGCTCCATTCTTCGTTGCGTGTGTGCAGGGAGTTGTGAGGAAGTCTCCTCAGATCCGGCTTGCCGTACGTCGGCAGGGAGCCAGGGACACATTACAGCTTGTAACCATTCAGGCCTTTTGCCCTCGGCTTTTTCTTCCTATGCTCCGGTCGAGTGGTCGACCATGCTGCCTTCAGCTGTTGAACAAGCAACGACGGTGTCGCGTAGCCCTCGCCGCTCGGTTCGTTGATACTACGTGCCGGCGGGCAGGTGGCAGCGGTGTCGACCTGCATGCAGCAGCACGTGGCTCTTTTGTCTGTGTACGCCAACACGACCGCCGTCGCGTCGGGTTGGGCCGGCCCATCAGTAGCCCAACTCGGAACACACATTTTGGTTTGGACTTTGGACACATGGACAAGGCCGCAAGGGGAGGGGATCCAATCGTCCGTGGTCGGACGTTGCGGGACTTGGGCACCGAAAGACCAAATGGGCCCAACTAACGTATCGTGGGACGAGGCGCCGGGACAGAACGTTCGGCCGTTACCGGACACCCGTGCTTCCGCTTGTTCCTGGCTTCCAGAGCTACTCTCCTCGGCTTGCCAACAGTGCACCAGCAAAGCCCACGGCCTTTGATGCACTTCTTTATTTGCTAGTGATTTGTCTCAACGTGCTGAAGAGTATCTGACAACGTGATCTCCGGGACTACGGACAGGTTATCCAGGAGAGGAAAGAAGTTTTTTAGTAGTGTCGAGTTTGTACATGAGTATAGGGACTCAAACACCAATGCTCATAGAATAGTTCGTAGCTCGATCCATGCCGAGGTAGGACGTCATGTGTGGTTCTTGAATCCACCCGATGGTGTGTATAATATGTTCAATCCTCCTAATAATTGAATAAAGAGGGTGGTGTTGTTTAAAAGAAATAAAATCTAATTTAACTCCCTCAACTATAGATAGTGGTCGTCTGATTTTTCTTTCTAACCTAAAAAATAATTTTTTAACCTATCAGAGGAGGAGGCAAATAGGACTAAGTTGAAAGTTAATGAGATAACGGTTTGCAAAACCACCACCAAAGTCGCTCAGGTCACAGAAGTCGCTCAAGTCACAAAAGTTAATGAGGTAACGGTTTACCTCCTTAGACTTTCAACTTAGTCAAATTTACCTTCTCTGACGTGGCGCCACTTCAGCAAAACCACCACCAAAGTCGCTCAGGTCACAAAAGTTAATGGCTTGCAAAAGTTGAGGGAGGTTAAAAGAATTGGTTTTAAAGACCAGAGAGAAAAATCGAGCGACCATGGTAGTCGAGGAAGGTAAATTGCACTTTTTCCTCTTTATTTCCATATATTTGTTATAAGAATGCCCATATCTACCCTTGCATATGGACTCATACCAAAAACATCATTGAGCTTGGGAGAACTACTTCCTTGTCCTAAAAAAAGGCTCTCCTTTCTTTTTTGGCCTTTTTAGTTTTGAAACTTGCATGTTTGGCCTAAAATATCACGTTGGTTCTTTATTTGGCCTTTCTGTTAGATTTGGCCACTAGTGGTGTTAAATGGAGCTTGAATTGACACTTTTAACCCTGGGCTAGTTACGCAAGAGTGTAGAGTTCAGTATTGATATATTTCATTCCGAGGATCATTTAGATTGTTTTCGTGTGGTTTGAGGCCATCATAATTGCACAAAATGAGGTACACTATTTTTGAACATGAAAGTATTGTTCTTGTCTATGCTTTGCACATGAAAAGGAAGTAGTTCTCTCAGCAACTATTAGTTTGTTTGGTTGCCCATATCCGCTCCCTAGCCAAACTACATGGATAGAGGTGTTGCATGTTTGGTGTGCCTTCCCATGGATGTAAAAGTGCTCAACAAGCCTGACTCACAGGAAACATGGATGAAATCCATGTCCAAAAGCCAGGCTCGCAAGATGTAGGTAAAGATTAATGATCTTATTAGTAGATGATTAGGATAATTTGAGGAATACCAATATATTTTATAGTCAATTAAGGTTTAATGTGCAAATTTAAGGTGTGAGCGTCATGTTTTAATTTTACGGTTCAACTCAGAGTAAACGTGGATGAAATCCATGTCTCTAGAGGCAGACTCGCAAGGTATAGGTAAAGATTAATGATCTTATTAGTAGATGATTAACACAATTTAAGGAATATTAATATATTTAAAAGTCAATTTAGGTTTAATGTGAAAATTTAAGGTGTGGACATGATGTTTTAATTTTATGGTTCAATTTTCAACGTAGTAGCATGTACATATCTAGGTTCGAACGAAGTAGGAGAACATATCCTTCTTTTTTTAAAAAAGAGGCAATCAATTCTGCTCAAATTTTGAAGATAACCTTTTTTCGCAGAAATTTTGAAGATCACCTTTATCTGCTAGTTTTTTTTTATAGGAAATGCCAGGTAATGCACTCATTGGTACATCTTTATTTTAGAAACAAAATGAATGAGTAGGAAAATCATTTAAGTCAGAGACAATTCGGGTTCCATGGGAAGGAGGCGCTACCCACGTGAGAATTCACATATATGGTTGACATTAGCACCTTTTTTAGTACTGAGCTAATCTCTCATTGTTTTCGTGCATTAAGCTCAGGAATAAACCTGACCCGCTAGCAAATAACATACGTTCCACCCATACAGATAAAGCCCACCCTGTACAACCTATTTCAACCCGCCATATTAGCAGGCCTAGCTCTAGGCCCAAGTTTAGGATCATCCCACATGACAAGGACACAAGGCAAGCCCGAACAACTTGAGCTAAAAATTCAAGGCCCAATAGCAAATATACTTTCGTGGGAGATGCATCATGCTAAGAGCAATTCCAACTGAAATCTCAAAATTTGGACCTGTTTGGCAGGGCTCTGGCTCTCAAAACTTAGCTCCATATTCCCTCATCTGAGAGCTCTTCATCCATGTTTTAGACCATACTTCTCATAGCTCTTCAACCGATCTTCTAATTTTTTTCCCTACTTTATACTATACTAGATATATGCGTGGGTTGTACGTGGACAACGGATTTTTATCCATGTCCATGGCAATGGATGTGGTTTGTGGTTTTGACGAACATATTAAGAAAAATCTACAAATTAATTATATAGAGCATATTTCATGATATTTATTATCACATACATAGTGAAGATCTAGTTTTATAGAGACCAAATTGGTTTTACCTTTTAATTAGTACTTATGTGATTTATTATTATACAATTTTAGAATTTAATAAAATTTTAATAAATATTTTTGCATTGGAAACCCTACACTATTTCTAAATTCATCCAGATTTTCCTCTCAAATGTGGTGTTATTCTCCCATGCGAACCACCACGCAACGGACTCGTCTGTTACGTGCGGGCACGAGGACTGTCCATTCAGCCCACGGTTGCTTAGACTAATGGCCACTTTGTTCCTTCGCTGCTACACGCGCACACGAGCGGGTCGCAGACGCGTGGCACACACTCACGGGCAAGCGGGGTGAGTGTTTGCAGGTCAGACGATTCCCTTCAATATTTTTTAGGTGTAATAGATTGTCATGGACCTAATTTATCAGCTCAACTTGTCGGCTTTGTGGAAAGAAACAAAGAAAAAGTAGAAAGAAGGATGAGAGACTCCTACTACTACATCTACATCTAGTGTTTTTTTTTTAAAATAAGGACAACTAGAGGGATTTAGAAGAGAAAAATGAGAGCGCATCGTCCCTCGGAATGGGATGATGGATCAAAGAGGGTCTTCAAGGGTTCAAGTTGCTCTAACGAAGGGTGTCGGCCGCAGCTGAACAGTGAACAATGAACAGCACCGCAACGGCCGTGTCAGAGCACGCCAGGCCAGCTGGTTCGCCAACTGCTCGCATCTGCCTCCCTGTCGTCTGTTAGCTACACCTTCACAACCGCAGCACGTAAAAGCACATCTCAGCTCTAGCACGCTAGTATCATCCCCGAGTGTTCTCTCCAGTGGAAGCGAAAATCATAGATCCTGCGGGCTGGTGCACACAGACACAGCGCATCGACGCATCATCGTTCTACTTGTACACCCCTCCTGGTCCCCTGCCCCTGGTTCACGTGTGCACATGACACGGCACGGCGCCATGAAAGCCCGCCGGCCAGCCACGCCCGGGACGCGAGTACGCGACGGACGGTTGACATGTCACGCTCAGCCCAGGGCACCCCCACACACACGCAGACGCCCACCAAGTGGCAGTCGCGAAGTCACAGGGCTCACAGTCACAGCGCAGCGCACGCGACACGCACGCGCGAGCGCAGCCGGCCGCATTCATTGGCGCGCGGACGGATCGAGGCGGATCGCTCGGCAAGGGAATGCACACGGCAGTCATCAGGAGTTTTTAGCTGTGTATCGTTGTAAAAGATGATCACGATCTATGGTTCACTAAAAAGTTTGAACACACTTAAGTACCACTGCGCTAATTTTTTTTCCCTTCTACGTTGTTCTGTCCACTTTAGCTGATAACGGTGCTAACGGAGCCACGAAAAGACTTAAATACCCTCAGATTAGAGAATGTGAGATAAAATTTTGTTTTCCTAGTGCCACTCCCTGATTGAGTGTTTTGGCCAAACTGATTGGCGTTGACCCTTCTTGACCACATTAATTTAATTTGTATTTAAATTATTTGCAATAGTTTTTAGTTTTGAACATCACAAATTTGAAAATCTCGCTACTTTCTTATATTGAACAACAACCTATTCACAAATTTGAAAAATACGCCTGGATCTCGCCGGCGCCGGCGCCGGCCACGCGCGCCGCACCGGTGGCACCACGCGCACAAGGAGCCGGAGCACAGGTCGAGGGAGCACGAAGGGGTCTGAGCTGGCACAGGAGGTGGCGCAGGGCGACGAGGCCGGGATCGCCGGCGAGGAGGCCGCCGACGCTGGCCTCGAGCGCGAGGAGCGCCTGCAGCATCGGCCCACGTACCTCCCCGGCCTCCACCCTCGCCCTCCGCGCGGCTGCATCCTGTAGCGCTCGCAGCACGTGGAGAGGACAGGGTTAAGAAGGGGGGCATTTTGGACATTCTAGCTGACTGGACCTAAGGTTCCCAAAACGTTAAAACCAAGGACTTTTTAATAGTACGTCAGCACCGTCTTTTCTAATGGCAGGTAAAAGCCTCAATCATCAGCGACGCCAGGCCGCCAGCGAAGGAAACACGGGCGAGACGACGGACCCCGACGAGGCCAGCCCAGACCACCACAGTGCACAGGCCGCGCTCCCGTCCCGTGGCCCGGACCCAGGAGTACAAGACGGCACGCACGTCCCCTCCTCCTCCTCCTCTTCCTCCGTTGGCGGCTGGGCCCGGACCGACCCCTACCCGTGTCCCTCCTGCGCCAGGACCGGATAAAAGGGGGCCGGGCCGGCCGCCGCGACGGCCTCGTCGCTCGCTGGCTCCCCTTGTCTGTCAGTCTCTGACACCACCCGGCACCCGCCTCCGTTTGCGCTGTTGCCTGCCGCCCTCCGTCCTGCTTGTGCTTTGCTCGCTACGGCTACGGGGGCACTGGCATCGACAGTGACATCCCCGCTCGCTCGCGCGTGCAGTTGAGAGCGGCTCAGCAGCGCAGCGTGCGCGGACACGGCAGCGGCAGTTTCTCTCTCTCTTGCTCTGTGCTCGCTGCTCGGCGTCCAATTCAATGCGCTCCTGCGCAACGGAGCGGAGCAGCGGACTCCTCCTCCAGTCTCCACCATTGGCTTGAGCTCTTGACTGAAGAAACGCCCTTCTCTTCTTTAACCGCCCCGTGTCATCACTGTTACTCGTACGTGCTCGCGCACGCCGGTTTCAATACGGCCGCGGCGTGCGTCGTCTCGTCACGCAGCAAGGCAGCAACAGGAGAGGGAGAGAGAGAGAGGGGAACGAATTGATTGATGGAGTTGTTCCGCTGAGGGAGCTCCTCCGCTCGTCGTTTCCGTCTTCTGGCTGGAGTTGCCATTGCTGGGCTCCTGTTTCTAGCTCTCGGTGGACCGGAGTGGGAGATGAATTACCTCCGGAGCCGGAGCCTGAAGCGGCTCCTGTCCCTCGGCCGCCGGAGCAACGCGGACGAGTGCGCCGAGGAGTGCGTCGACGTCGTCGTCGACCCGCCGCCCAACAAGCCCACCTGGAGGTGCTTCTCCTACGAGGAGCTCGACCAGGCCACCAATGGCTTCCACCAAGGTACAGTAGTAAACACAATGCCTCTGTCTGTCCTATCCTCTGCTGCTCACGCCGCCGCGCGCACCCTTAATTTTGCTTCGGCAACTGACATTGCCTTTTCCACACGCCGCACTACCGCAGACAACATGGTGGGCAAGGGCGGGTACGGCGAGGTCTACCGCGGGGTAATGGACGACGGCCGCGCCGTCGCCGTGAAGCGCCTGGCGCCCACGGCCGCGGCGGACGAGAAGAAGGAGAAGGACTTCCTCACGGAGCTGGGCACGGTGGGCCACGTCCGCCACCCCAACGTGTCCGCGCTCCTGGGATGCTGCGTCGACCGCGGCCTCCACCTCGTCTTCGACTTCTCCACACGCGGCTCCGTCTCCGCCAACCTCCACGGCAAGTCCATCCTGTCCATGTCCTGGTGTCCATCTACCTAGCGACCATGCATGGACACTGGCAGACACCGCCAGTTTCGTCCACCGCCCACGTCCACGGTGCTCTGGCTCTGCTCAGTGCCGCCGCTCACCATCAATGAATCGTGCGCAGACCTGAAGCTGCCGGCCATGTCGTGGAAGCAGCGGCACGGGATCGCCGTCGGCACCGCGCGCGGGCTGCGCTACCTCCATAAGGGCTGCGCGCGCCGGATCATCCATCGCGACATCAAGGCGTCCAACATCCTCCTCACCGCCGACTACGAGCCTCAGATTTCGGACTTCGGGCTCGCCCGGTGGCTGCCGTCGGAGTGGACGCACCACGCCATCGCGCCCATCGAGGGCACCTTCGGGTGAGCGACGCTTGCTTTTCACGTACCCTGTTCAGTTCATTGGACTTTGTGACAATAATGCAATGCAAGCTGGCCGGCGAAGAAGACGCTGACACGGAGGGCAATGGCAATGGCATGGCCGCGTGGGCGGTCGCCACGCCACCTCTGTACGTGGTGATGATGACAGGTGCCTGGCGCCGGAGTACTTCATGCACGGCATCGTGGACGAGAAGACGGACGTGTTCGCCTTCGGCGTCTTCCTCCTCGAGCTCATCTCCGGCCGGAAGCCGGTGGACGGTTCACACAAGAGCCTCATCGCGTGGGTGAGTGTCCACTGTCCAGCCATCCAACAGTAAAACCGTGCCACTCACTTCTACACAGTCCCTTGCTCATGTGGCTGTGGCTTGAACTTGATGCAGGCCAAGCCTTACCTGAGCGACGGCGTCGTGCAAGGGCTCGTGGACCCGCGGCTCGGCGACGGCTACGACGCCGGGCAGCTGAGTCGGCTCATGTTCGTCGCGTCCCTCTGCGTCAGGGCCGCCGCGGTGTGGCGCCCGACCATGACACAGGTGCGTGCGTTGCTTACGGAAACAGACAACTCTCTCCGCATCTTATGCGCTTTGCTCTTTTGTTCTGGCTGAAACTACTACACAAACTTCAGATTTATTTTACTGGTTTGAAATGACAAGAAAAAAATGAACTGTCCTTATTGTCACTGCAACAAGTAAATGCACAATTGCTCTTTGCCTTCAAGCAGTGCAGATAGTAGTAGCTTTGGACAGTGGGTGGCCTACTTGTTCTAGAGAACAGGATCCAGCTAAAAATATTTGTTCTAAAGGGTGGTACAATGCCCATGCCTTGGGTAGGGTGGGTCTGACTGACAGAGCCTAGCACCCCGGTCGTTGAAACGCCTGGGCCACCACCAAGAAAATCTGCATCTGTGGCCTCCTTTTTTCTCATCTTTGAAAGATAAAATTCTCCAACCATCGTCTCCTTTTTCTCGTCTTTTGAAAGATGAAAAATCTCCAACCATCATCACAGAGGACAAAAGCCGGGGACATCTTAATTCGGCTGGTATTAAAGCCGGCTGAAGCTGTTTTGTCGTGAGAGAAAAATACTGTAGATTCTAGCTGATAAGCCGGCCGATAAGTTTTAAGCGAACAAATCCTAAACGATGGAATTATCTGGGTTTCAGCAAAGGACAATAATGATGCCATTACCCTGAAATGGGCAACAAACAGCTTTAGGTTTCTTCAAGTATAGCGATAATCATACACCGGAAAAAGACCAATAATTCTTCCTTTTTTTATGAAAGGTTGTGGCCAAGATTTTCCTAGAAGTTTTCTGCTCACTTCTAGCAAAACCGAAAAGCGTAGGGTTAGGTCCAACAGTTCTATCATAGTACTACCATACAAAAATCGGGTGAACAGCGGCAACACAACAGAGGTTAACGGCTGGTGCAGAAATGTTCCAAGTATGTGGTCTGATAAGTATAAGTATCACAGTATTTTATACTATGAATTGGAAGTTATACAATCAGATGAGGTAATGGTTCAGTTATATACTCTGATGAAAACATTAGTTTGTTATGTCTGGTGCTAGGTAGCTATCCCACTTAGGCATAATTCTGCCTAGTCTGTTTGAGCTTATTAAACCAGATTATCCGTATATGCTTCGTCTAACCAGACAGCTGAGAGCAGCCTAAAAACAGCAGCAGCGTATACTAGTACTGTATCTATATCATCCCACTTGTTGGCTGCTACGGTTGTTAAATACCGCCATCGCGTGCCATGTCTGTTGTGACAGCAGGGACTTGGTTCTTGTTTAGCACACTGGCATTGGCATCTACCGACCAGTTGGTAAGTAGCACTACACCCAACCTGATTGCATAGGGCTTGTCATACTCTATCAGAGTGTGGTGAGATCTCAATTTTTAATGTAGAGCTGCTTCACTAGGATCCCACAGTGTACTACTGTATTCTTTGTGGGCGCTCACATACTGGTAATGTATAGTACCAAACAAAAACATAGCATCAACTTGTGGATGGGCAAAATCATGCATGCATCAATTGAGTTGAACTTGTGGGATTGGGATTTGGGATGGTGGCCTGAACACATCAGTACAGATCAGTATTGACCTTGTCTGAATAATGTTTCCCAAATTGCCTAGAAAGATTTCTTAGTTTCCTCTTTTCAGCTTGGGCCCTAGACGTATTAAGCATACCAAATAAAAAGTTTAAGCACGCATTCTTCACATTCTGTATGACAAAAATTTAGGACTATTAGGAGTAGAGTAGGCCATTGGAACCTTATTATTTACTGAACTTCAGAAGCAGACAAGGGTTTGGTCACATCTGCAGCATGGCCGGTTTCTTGGTTGTAGGAGGGGCATAGGATGCTCTGTTGGCTCCTACCTTCTCCCGTACCATTTCTTTCTCTCCATTTGATTTGGTTCACGGGAAGCCCAAGGGCGAGGTGAAGTGGGGGATGCAGGACAGCTCAAGAACACAAACCTTGGGGCAAACGTACAAAACATGCCACCCCAACAGCTATATAAAAGACCAAGTCTACACTAATCAAAGTTTAATCATGCATTACTTTATTCATAATACATTGTGCCATCAGCACATAAACAATCGCCCCACCGATGACTGGTCACTGCTACTCTCGTTACAACTATCAGATAGATGCCTTGCTTCAGAAGCTGGTTACAGTGTATAAGCAGTGCTTAGGTAGCACATCAGTATGATTTATTGAGCTGTTCACTGTACTTATCCAAGCTGAACGATGTTGCTGTAAAATCCTATTTACTGTAACTAAACAAAGCACCTGCATAAAAAACTTCATTTTTCACGCAAAAAATGTCTAAACGCGCATTAGTATTTCAGTTATGCAATTGCATTGTAGGGCTGGCATTTTTTTTACTGTAAAAAAATCGAGTGTAAAATCCAATGGGCTGTATCAGCGGCTAGCTGCTCTTGTCAGAGGTTACTCCTGGACCTAGACCTGGACCGGTCAATTGAAGCTCCAGTGCTCTTTATTAATTTGCCACTGTTAGTACTTAACTGACTGGGTTCACATGGCCATGGGCAGGTGCTGGAGTTATTGGAGTCCGGCGAGATTTCTCAGGATCAATGGCAGATGCCCGAGAAGGAGGAGCAAGACGAGCTATGGGACTTCGACGATCTCGACGACTTCGAGGACGACGACGAGGACAACTACGACGATGAATCCGATTCCCCCTCGATCTCCTCGTCGGCGTGCAGCATCCGCCCCAATGATTAGCCCCAAAATATTTGCATCTGTCAGTAGATTATTATTATTATTCAACCTGCTGATACGATCCTTGCGATTATATCAGTGTGTACATACACCATCCATCCCTAGTAGAGAATAGTAATATGAAAATCCGGGAGAAAAAAAGAGAGAGAGAGAAGAGGATTCAGATTTCAGGCCCGTGGTTTTCAGTTTTGGTGTCACCGTCTCAGCTCAGCAGGAATCTTGCCCATCCATAATACGCCGTCCGTCCGTCTTGACTCCAGCAGCCGATCTGATCAGCTCCTGACAACGATGGATGCGTGCTGGTTTCTTCCCAAACCAGCTGACAGTTTGGCATGCCGGGCGGGCAGAGCCGGAGCCGTGCGTCCCCAACAAACCTGAAACTGTCGTTGGCTCTAATGCTTTATTTCTGTGGGCGAGCCATGGATGATGCAGAGACGACGACGACGACGACAACAAAGGCTTTAAGTCCTAAACAAGTTAGGGTAGGCTAGAGTTGAAACCCAACAGAAGCAATCAAGGTTCAGGCACGTGAATAGCTGTCTTCCAAGCACTCCTATCTAAGGCTAAGTCTTTGGGTATATTCCATCATTTCAAGTCTCCCTTTATTGCCTCTACCCAAGTCAACTTCGGTCTTTCTCTACCTCTCTTCACGTTACTATCCTGACTTAGGATTCCACTACGCACCGGTGCATCTGGAGGTCTCCGTTGCACATGTCCAAACCATCTCAACCGGTGTTGGACAAGCTTTTCTTCAATTGGTGCTACCCCTAATCTCTCACGTATATCATCGTTCCGAACTCGATCTCTTCTTGTATGACCGCAAATCCAACGCAACATACGTATTTCCGCGACACTTAGCTGTTGAATATGTTGTCTTTTCGTAGGCCAACATTCTGCACCATACAACATAGCAGGTCTAATCGTCGTCATATAAAACTTGCCTTTTAGCTTCTGTGGTACCCTTTTGTCACATAGGACACCAGACGCTTGCCGCCACTTCATCCACCCTGCTTTGATTCTATGGCTAACATCTTCATCAATATCCCCGTCCCTCTGTAGCATTGATCCTAAATATCGAAAGGTATCCTTCCTAGGCACTACTTGACCTTCCAAACTAACATCTTCCTCATCCCAAGTAGTAGTGCCGAAGTCACATCTCATATACTTAGTTTTAGTTCTACTAAGTCTAAAACCTTTGGACTCCAAAGTCTCCCGTCATAACTTCAATTTCTGATTCACTCCTGTCCGGCTTTCATCAACTAGCACTACATCGTCCGCGAAAAGCATACACCAAGGGATGTCCCCTTGTATGTCCATTGTGACCTCATCCATCACTAAAGCAAACAAATAAGGGCTCAAAGCTGACCCTTGATGTAGTCCTATCTTAATCGGGAAGTTATCCGTGTCTCCATCGCTTGTTCGAACTCTAGTCACAACATTGCTGTATATGTCCTTAATGAGCCCGACGTACTTCGTTGGGACTTTATGTTTGTCCAAAGCCCACCACATAACATTCCTTGGTATTTTATTATAAGCTTTCTCCAAGTCAATAAAAACCATATGTAGGTCCTTCTTCTTCTCCCTATACCGCTCCATAACTTGTCTTATTAAGAAAATGGCTTCCATGGTTGACCTTCCGGGAAACCAAATTGGTTCATAGAGACCCGCGTTATTGCTCTTAAGCGATGCTTGATAACTCTCTCCCATAGCTTCATAGTATGGCTCATCAACTTAATTCCCCGGTAATTTGTACAACTTTGAATATCCCCTTTATTCTTGTAGATCGGTACCAATATACTTCTCCTCCACTCATCAGGCATCTTATTCGATCGAAAAATATAGTTGAACAGCTTGGTTAACCATACTACAGCTATGTCCCCGAGGCATCTCCACACCTCGATTGGGATACCATCCGGTCCCATCGCCTTACCTCCTTTCATCATTTTCAACGCCTCTCTGACCTCAGATTCTTGGATTCTCCGCACAAAGCGCCTATTGGTGTCATCAAAAGAGTCATCCGATCCAAAAATTTTTAGGTTTTGGCTACTGTAGCACTTTCGTTTGTATTTAGCAATTAGTGTCTAATTATGGACTAATTAGGTTTGAAAGTTTCGTCTCGCGATTTCTCACCCAACTGTGTAATTAGTTTTTTTTCGTCTATATTTAGTACTCCATGCATGTGCCGCAAGATTTGATGTAACAAATACTACGCAAAATTTTTTGGTATCTAAACAGGCCCTGAGAGACCCCTGCCCTGAATTGCAGGAGCCAGCCAGCCAGGAGCAGTTTGGCTACGAGCTATTAGCTAGCAGCCACATGCTCAGACGCAAGTCATGTGGTGGGTTTCGGTTTCGGCTCGGTTGCCGTTGGTTAGCTTGCCCAAGTGCAGTTGGGCGGCCCTACACCGCTACTGCTGCCCGGCTGTTCAGGAGCGCGTCTGAAAGTGAGGTGATCAGTGAGCTAACCACGGGAACGGGATCGATCGATCATTGAGCGAACTTGAGACAGGACGAAGCAAGTCGCTCTGTCAGACAACAGTCCATTTGCCTTTTCAGTCGTGTGGCGTGTGTTAGTAATTCGCAGTGAAATCATGCATCATCGCCATATAGAGCACGACTGAAACTGGCCAGATCGGAGGAATTATCATTTGCTTAGGAAATTTGTAACTACTACTCTACTATTAATGGCGTTATGATCTAAGTATCCTAACCGTCAGTTTGTCAGCTTCATCAGGAACAATGAACAGGTGATGATTCAGTCACACATTCGCCAACCATGGCTTGCAAACGGCACCCGATCAGCTTGTTAACTAACGCACCTACCACACGTCCACAATATACAGGAGGCTGTGACTACGTACCCCTACTTCTAATCAAAGCCGGCCGCCTTCTAAACACACGCTGCTCTAAAAAAAATCTTCTGGAAACAATATCTTGCCTGTTGGGGTGCGTGTGTGTGTGAGAGACGCACACCACTCTGCACTCTGCTGGCCTAGGTCCACCACAAAACGCTTTTTTTTCCAGCTCTAGCTGCATCATGAGTTCATGACCCCAATTCTTTGCATGGAACGGACCTGATCGCTGCCCGGCTAGCTGCATGGCTCGCTGGTCCCTGCTATGCTGCCGGGCTCCTGCGTGCTCCGGCCCTGTAGTGACATTGTAGCTGGAGATGGAGGAGAAAAAACGAGCTTCTCCCTCTCAGAACGGCTATATGAGAGAGAAAACCGGGGCTCTGATGAGGGCAACCTAGACCACTCGTTCGTTCTCAGCAGCTCCGGCTCCGGCTCCGCCCAGATCTACGCGCATATATAACTTCTACATCACACTGTTGCTCACTGACACAAGCCGAGGACCAGCACCAGCTCGAAAGCTCCATCGCGATCGGCCACGCAACGCGCGCGTCAATGCATGGGATGGGCGCATAAACAAGCAGTACACCAAGGACGAAGCTGGACTGCCGGAGGACCAAAGCCGCATATGCAGTGAAGGGGCGTCGATCGATCGGCTGCGTGCGTACTGCATACGCTTCCACACCGTACCTACAGTCCCAGTGAGGCATGAACAGGAAAACAGTTGCGCCTGCTTGGGGCATTCGCGGTGTACAGACAAACACACAGCATCCATACCATGATCCATCAGGGCTCAGCCCGAGGATCGAGCCGATCCAACAGTGCATCTGCATAGCATGGTGCCAAGGTCCTTGACTATTGCAACACCTAACGTTTCCATGATGCACAGACGCGGTGCTCATTGGCCTGCCTTCTGGCGCTCCTCGGCCATGATCAGCGCGATGGACCAAGACATTAGTGTAGTGCCGTCAGTGTCGAGTTATACCCGTTGTTATTACCAGGACCAGCACCAGCCTATCTTAAACAGTCAGTAGTGATGAAGACGATGAATACTGCTGATAGCACTGTGCTACAGCTAGCCCCGTATCGTTTCATATATCTCACTTGGATTTTCATGCAGAATGCAGTACAGAGTACAAAAAATGCGACAGTTTGATGCCGAACTACTGTAACTCACTACTGGAAACGCGTGCTTTGCCGAGGGCCTGAGGCTTTGCCGAGGGCCAAATCTCGGGCACTCGACAAAGACACTCTTTGCCGAGGGCCAGCCACAGGAGCCCTCGGCAAAGAGGCCTTTGCCGAGGGTACGGCCCTCGGCAAAGACAGGCCCATGGCAAATCAAATCTTTGCAGAGGGCCGCGGCCCTCGGCAAAGATGCCATCGACAAACATGTTTCAGGCATCCGACGTCGCAACTCGCTCGAAGCCTTCTCAATTTTTTACCACAGCCTACACATGCGATAACATGACATCTCGCCGAGTTTCATGATTTTCGGACTTCGTATGGATTTTATATAATTTTAAAATACTTTTTCGGCAAGTCGGTCGTCATGTTACGCGAACAAGATGCGTGAAAATTTGATGCGAGTTCGTGGATAGGGACTCAACATGCACCAATTAACATGAATAACATTTTTCAAAACACTACATTGCAATATTCCATGCACCAGCAGTTCAAATTTGACATATTCGAAAAAAATCAAAGAATCGAAATAAATTAAGAAAATATACAAAACAAAATCAAAATTTGCCTAAATTTTAAAAATTGAGTTCAAAACAATGTATTGTAGCACCACAAAAAAACTGGGCAAAAAAACCAAAAAAAATTGCCGATGGCTCTTTGCCAAGGGCCTGGCCCGTGGCCCTCGGCAAAGAATTAAAAAAAAAATCTTTGCCGAGGGCCGTGGATCTGGGCCCTCGGCAAAGGACCGAACCCTAAATCGGGTCGCAGCCCAAATTCCCGATCGGAAATTGTGAAAAAAAACGCTCGACCATCTCCCTCCCCACGCGCCCGCTCGCGGCCGGCCCCCGCGCGTCCACCATCGCCGCCACGCACCCCGCCCGACGCGCGCGTCGGCTGGACCTAGCCCGGTCGCCGCGCGCGCCCCACCTTCGTGCGCGCACCCCGGTGAAAGCTCTAGTTTGGTTTGGTTAATTGATGAAACCCTAAGTGCTAACCTAGTTTATCAAAGTGATATGAGATAGGTAGCACTACTCAAGTGATGAAGTA